>NC_033801.1:12748917-12783697 GCF_001876935.1 Asparagus officinalis | reverse complement strand
GAGAGAATAAAATCAAACGCAATTCTTTCCTTATATTCTTTTTATTACAAAATTTCCCACAAACACTAACATAAAATCGCTGTAGAACCTGTTAGATCCTAAAACCACTAGGAAAGAACCCTAGAGGGGGGGGGTGAATAGGGTTTATGCTAATCTAATCTGATTTTATGCCAATTAAAACTAATTAATAAATATCCTAGCAAGTATAATATGTGACAAGATATATATGCAAGGATATACAAATAAACAAAGGGTAAAATAAACAAACTACAAATGTGATAGGGCAATATACACAAAGAGTAATAGACAATGGCGATATAAGATAAACTCACAAGTAAATGCGCCAATGACAAACTCAAACACAAGCAAATAATCACGGAGTTCGGACCTTCCATCCTACGTCTTCTCTCCCCACTCCTAGGGAGAATCCACTATCACAACACCCCCGGTTTGGAAGCCAAAACTTCTCTACACACTCGATTTTTTAGTTTACCGAAAACTCTACAAGACACTCACAATGAACATACACAAACTACAACTTCAAGTGTTGGTCCTCACGTATCGCCTCACTCAAGTGCTCGGCTTTACTACCTCTCACTAGGATTTACTACCAACGCCACTCCTCTTGGTATCGACTACGTCCTCACCACACACTCCTCTCAGTGTAAATGTGTATTACAAAGTGATTCTCACAAATGAAGCTCAAGTGCAATAATTTATTCTCTAATAATGAATGAGAACACAATGAAGCTCACTCTCACAATATCACTCACCACAACCCACAATATAGTGTATGTAATCCTAAAAGCTCAATAGGGATGTGTGTGTGATAAATGAGTACAAATAAAATCTAAGTCAAAAAGAACTAGCAATAAAATAGATATGAAATTCAACAATAAAATGCTAGATAATTAAGTTAGGGAAACTTCTCTATAAACACAAAGAGTAGATGATGAACGATTGAGGATGAATTCCTTAACAAACGATGTAAGCTCCTCTTTGTGAAAACCAAACCCCAAACTTAAAACAAACTAAATCAAACTTTTAAACTCTTTTAAAACTTGTTTAAAACTCTCTTGGGTAGGGGAAAATAGTTAATGCAAAGGAGTATTTATATGCTAAAAGAAACCAGCCCAATCCAACCAAAACGCTTAAAAACATTAAAATAATCAAAGTTGAAACTAGTCGTTATTGTGCAACGGTTACATTGGTGGTCGACCATAGTGCCATGGTCGGTCGACCACGAAAGGTTGAAGAACAAAGCAAAGTCTCTGGACTTCAGGCGGTCGACCGCCGCGACCACTCCGGTCGACCACGAACAGATATTCCAGATACACAGATTTAAAACTAAAATGCTGATTTTTAAACTTGATTAAAAATGACAAATAAATTCTAAAAAATATAAAACTTTGGGAAATGATTGTAAACATAAAAGGGAATATATCACTTCTCATTTGTGAAATCTCATCATTTTGCAAAATCACATAAGTATGAACATGTTGAAAACTTGATTTTGCCAAAATGACTTAAACAAAACTTTAAAACACTTTAGAATGGATTTAGAGACTTATACAAGATATGAAAATAGTGTAAACAAGTCTTCAATCCATAAACATAATATTTTTCCAAATACAATAGAAAATGAAACATATGAATATGTATATGGATGTATATTTGTTTCATGTTTATATAACTAAACTAAACTAAAATAACTTATCCACATGAAAACAAACATGTATAAATAAATTTTGGAATTTATTTGTAAAAACTTTATTTGTTGATAAAACCAAAAACCAAAATATGTGTGTATATATAACTATATATATATATACATACATAGAAACCAATAAAATGTGTGTGTATATGATATTGAGCTTAAAGTATCTACACACATAATATAAAACCTAAACTAATATACCAAGCAATGATCTTGATCTTCAATAAGCTCTACTTGGTAAACTTGAGGATGAAGCTTGAACTTGGACTTCAACTTGAATTGCAATGCTTCATTCCACTATTCCGCCAACCTCCATTGAATATAATCGTAAAAGCTCGATTCCATCCATCTTCCAACATATTGTTTGTCTATAATAAATACAAAAATACAAACACTAGATAAACAATATTAGTTATAAATTGTTTGTTAAAACATCATCAAAACATAAAGGCCAATAATCTCCCTCTTTTTGATGATGACAAATAATTTACACAAAGAGATATCCATGATACAAAATGAATAATATAATTATAATTATCATGTATAAAAACAACGGCAATAGATACTCATAATATTTCTCCCCCTTTGACAATATCAAAAAGGGAAAAACAAGTAGAGAGCGAAAGCTCCCCCTACAAATAAGCATGAGTGGGTATAAAAACAATAATAGAAATAGGGAATACTCCCCCTATCAAAATACCTTATATGATATATGAAATGAATGCTAAGGCAAATATGTGAGCAAGCATATATGAAAAATATGCTAAACACAACTCACATACAAAAAGACAATTGAGAACATATGTAGATATGTCATTTTTTAAAAAAAATGTGTCTCAAAGCATTGTTTTTTTTTTAACAAAACCTAATCAAAAAAAAATTATGAAATCAAAAGAAAGAAAACATGAGAATCATGCAAAAAGTTTTCAAATGAAGACAAATCAGCCAATAAAATCATAAATCACAAGTAAACCATATGAGAACATAAAACCAAACCATCATCGATTTTCAAAAAGTAAGAGAGGCAACCATATTAAGCTCTTAAGCTTGTCTCAACCCATATAAAGATTTTAGCACCCGGTAAACATGACTTAGAAAATAAACACCTAATAAATCCGGGGGGTTACTCAAACATAAACCTCTCATATGAAAACTCAAAACAAAGTATATATATCCAAAAATAATGTTTGATCAATAAAAGAGATTTTCTTTGTAAAACTTGATCAAACCATACATAGAATACATTATAAAGCACATATAGATGATTCATAAGCACAAACACATTAATATCATCATATAAGTGAATTACAATGAATTCAAAAATACAAATTAAAACCAAAAATCATGAAAACAAAAGAATTGACCAAAATTTTATTTTCATATTAAAAAAAATTCAAAAATGTGTTTTTCAAAACCAAGAAATAAAAAAAAATAAAAATACTAAAGATCTTGGCTTTAAAAAGATTTTGGCACATAAGCATTCTTGGTACCGAAAGACTTAAGGATATGACCCCTATCATTTAATCTCAAAGCCCTAAGGTTATGAACCCATTTGGGCGCATTTAGTACACGAATACGATCAAAACAAAAATTATGTAAATAACCCTTCTGGTTGTAATAAGTGCAATGAAAGGGTTAAAATGGTTTATGTTGACCAAACGGTTGTGCACGAGACTCATTTGCAAAAGTAGGTTGTTCTTTAAAATTATTTTGTAAACAAGAAACTCCTCTCAAATCAAAACAAAATTTAGCTAAATGGTCAAATCTACCATAAAAATCACATTTAAATACATTAGCATGCTTATGATGAGCTTTGTGAGTATGAGCATGTGAATGTGTATGTAAACAAGATGATGAAGCTTCATGAGATGCACAAAAGGAGCATTAGCATTTTTTGGTTTGTGTGCATCATAGAAAAATTTAGCTAAATGACCTTTTCGGTCGTAAATTGAACACTTGTAAACTTTGTTATATATGTGTGCATGATGTGTGGGATGTTTGGCATGAGACTTAGCACACATATTCACAAGCTTCTTATGGTTGTTAATGCATGTAGTTAGAGTTGAATCTAAAGAAGAAATACGGTTTTTAATATTATTCAACTCATCATTAGGCATATTAGCATTAACATTAGAAGTAGAGCAAACATGATTATTCTTAAAAGAATCAAATTCATTCCTAATAGCTACTGCTTCTAGCATGGCATCTTTATTAGCATGAGTTAAGCTAGACATAGAGGATGTTAACTTTTCATTTTCTAAACTTAACATGTCATTATTTTCTTTAAGCATGGCATTTTCTTTTGTAATGACATCAAATTTGGAACCTAGCAACTCATGATCATATTTCAATTCTATATGCTTGCTTTTTAAATTTATAAAATTATGATGCAATTTGTTATAGGCTTTCATTAATTTCTCATATGCACATGCGAGATTAACTATAGATGATTTACTATCGGGTTCGGACTCGTAAAGCTCACTAGGGCTATCGCCTAGTGCCCGTGTGCACGATGATTCTCCATACTCACTTGAAGAAGAATCCTCCAAACTACGTTGGATTTCTTCCAAGTTATCTTGATGTGCTTCTATAAATTTCCATAAATTGTAAGCACTATTAAAATGAACAAACTTGTTAGAAAACGATGAATCAAAAGTGTTATGCATAAATTCTAATAAAAACTTATTCATGGTAAACATTCTTTGATCATTTTTATTCCGCTTGGATTTCTCCGGAGTGGGTATAATATAAGCTTCATCTATAATATCACATAAATCAAAATGTCTAGATCTAACAAATATATTAAATCTAGAACACCATTGGCCATAGGAAAAATTATCTATTCTAGGAGCAACATTAGGATCATAGCCTACATAAGGTACACAATGCATGTCCATAATATCTATATGTATGCAAGCAAGATAACAATAAATCTTAAAACTAGATTAGCACAAAAAGATAACTTGAATCTTTAACTTAAGGCGATTAACCTTAAATCAAAGAGAACCAAGCTCTGATACTAATTGTTAGACCCTAAAGTCACTAGGAAAGAACCCTAGAAGAGGGTGACTAGGGTTTATGCTAATCTAATCCGATTTTATGCCAATTAAAACTAATTAATAAATATCCTAACAAGTATAATATATGACAAGATATATATGCAAGGACATACAAATAAACAAAGGGTAAAATAAACAAACTATAAATGTGATAGGGCAATATACACAAAGAGTAATAGACAATGGCGATATAAGATAAGCACAAAAGTAAATGCGCCAATGATAAACTCAAATACAAGTAAATGATCACGGAGTTCGGACCTTCCATCCTACGTCTCTGCTCCCCACTCCCGGGGAGAATCCACTATCACGACACACCCGGTTTGGAAGCCGGAACTTCTCTACACACTCGGTTTTCTAGTTTATCGAAAACTCTACAAGACACTCACAATGAACATACACAAACTACAACCTCAAGTGTTGGTCATCATGTATCGTCTCCCTCAAGTGCTCGGCTTTACTACCTCTCACTAGGATTTACTACCGATGTCACTTCTCTTGGTATCGACTACGTCCTCACCACACACTCCTCTCGATGTAAATGTGTATTACAAATTGATTCTCACAAATGAAGCTTAAGTACAATAATTTACTTTCTAATAATGAATGAGAACACAATGAAGCTCACTCTCACAATATCACTCACCACAACCCACAATATAGTGTATGTAATCCTAAAAGTTCAATAGGGATATGTGTGTGATAAATGAGTACAAATAAAATCTCGGTCAAAAAGAACTAGCAGTAAAATAGATATGAAATTCAAGAATAAAATGCTAGATAATTGAGTTAGGGAAAATTCTCTATAAATGTAAAGAGTAGATGATGAAAGATTGAGGATGAATTCCTCAACAAACGATGTAAGCTCCTCTTTATGAAAACCAAACCCCAAACTTAAAACAAACTAAATCAAACTTTTAAACTCTTTTAAAACTTATTTAAAACTCTCTTGGGTAGGTGAAAATAGTTAATGCAAAGGAGTATTTATAAGCTAGAAGAAACCAGCCCAAAAATCCAACCAAAACACTTAAAAAGATTAAAATAATCAAAGTTAGAAACTAGTCATTACTATGCAACGGTTACATTGGCGATCGATCGCAGCGCCATGGCTGGTCGACCGTGAAAGGCTGAAGAACAGAGCAAAGTCTCTGGATTTTAGGCAGTCGACCGTTGCAACCACTCCGGTCGACCGCGGACGAATATTCTAGATACACAAATTTAAAACTGAAATGCTAATTTTTTAAACTTGATTAAAAAATAGAAAATAAATTCTAAAAATTGTAAAACTTTAGAAAATAATTGTAAATATGAAAATGAACATAGCACTTCCCATTTGTGAAATCTCATCATTTTGCAAAATCACATAAGTATGAACATGTTGAAAACATGATTTTGCCAAAATGACTTAAACAAAACTTTGAAACACTTTAGAATGGATGTAGAGACTTATACAAGATATGAAAATAGTGTAAACATGTCTGTAATCCATAAATATAATATTTTTCCAAATACATAGAAAATGCAACATATGAATATGTATATGAATATATATTTGTTTCATGTTTATATAACTAAACTAAACTAAAATAACTTATCCGTATGAAAACAAACATGTATAAACAAATTTTAGAATTTATTTGTAAAAACTTTGTTTGTGGATAAAACCAAAAACCAAAATATGTGTGTGTGTGTGTGTGTGTGTGTGTGTGTGTGTGTGTGTGTGTGTGTACCAATAAAATGTGTGTGTATATGATATTGAGCTTAAAGTATCTACACACATAATATAAAACCTAAACTAATATACCAAGCAATGATCTTGATCTTTGATAAGCTCTACTTGGTAAACTTGCGGTTGAAGCTTGAACTTGGATCTTCAACTTGAATTGCAAGGCTCCATTCCACTATTCCACCAACCTCCATTGAATATGATCGTGAAAGCTCGATTTCATCCATCCTCTAATATATTGTTTATCTACAATAAATACAAAAACACAAATACTAGACAAACAATATTAGTTGTAAATTGTTTGTTAAAACATCATCAAAACGTAATGGCTAACAGAACCTTCTTCAAATAAGCCACCTGTGTCAAACAAATTTTGCCCTTCTCTTTATCTCTGCTGATCTCCATCCCAAAATGTGCTTATCCCCACCCAAATCCTTCATCTCAAACTCCTTTGAAAGATGTACCTTCAACTCATCTATAGAAGACCTAGAAATAGAGGCAACCAATATGTCATCGACATAAAGTAATAAATAGATGTACGCACTTCCTTTTAACTTGCGAAAATACACGCAAGGATCAAACTGGCTCTGAGTGTACGAATGACCAATCATAAAACCATCAAATTGCCTATACCAATATCGAGGAACTGTTTTAAACCGTATAGCGATTTCTTTAACCTACAAACCAGGTTATCCTTCCCTGCATCTCAAAATCCCAATGGTTGAGTCATGTATATTTTTTCATCAAGATCACCATGAAGAAATATCGTCTTCACTTCCAACTGATCTAACTCCAATCTATATTGTGCCACCAAAGCTAGCAAAATCCGAATTGAAGAGTGCTTCACCACTGGAGAGAAAACCTCATTATAATCAATATCTTCCTCCTGTGCATAGCCCTTCATAACCGACCTAGCCTTGAACCTCACTGGAGTGTCATCAATGCCCTCCTTCTTCGTGTATACCCACTTGCAACCAATCGCCTTCCGCCCCTTTGGAAGCTTAACAAGCTCCCACGTACCGTTCTTATGAAGAGACTTTATATCCTCCTGCATAGCCACCTATCACGAATCAGCCTCTAAACTCTGCTCGGCCTCTCTGAATATAGTATGCACCAACTCATCGATACTCTCCACCGGAAGTGCATATGCAACTACTGCGTCGGTATACCGTGCTAGCATCCATATGTCTCTCCTCTATCTCCGAAGCGCAATAGAATCCTGAACCTAAGTCGTCAGTCCCTAATCCTGCATAACTGTATATGTATCCTCCTCCTCATCGCCATGCTTACCTAGCATCACCTCACTCGGTACTCTAATGGATACTGTACCATCTGGATAATGTGGAGCTGCATTAATCTCCACCACCTACGATATCTCCTCTGTCGGGTCGCTTTCTACCTAATGAGAGCTGAAAAGCTTCAAGATAGAAGCCTCATCAAAAGTAACGTCTCTACTCAGCACAATCTTCCTATCAGCTAGATCTCATAGCTTGTATCGTTTGACACCATGCTTGAATCCTATAAATATGGTCTTCCTAGCTCGAGGTTCTAACTTATTAGTCTTCACATGATAGTATGCAGGGCACCCAAATATCTTGAGCTGGTCATAGTCGTGTGTTGGCTCTTCTGACCACATCTCCATAAAGGTCTCCCCCTCAATCGCAGATGAAGGCAGCATGTTAATGAGGTGGCTCGCATATAAAAATACCTCAGCCCAAAAGATTTTCTCCAAACCATTATGCGCCAACAAACATCGGATCTTCTCCAGCAAAAACTAATTTAACCACTCTGCCACCCCATTCTGTTGTGGTGTATGACTAACTGTGAAGTGTTTCTCTATGCCCTCATCTCGACATAGCTGCTGAAAGGGGTCTGATGTGTACTCATCACCGTTGTTGGATTGTAACGTCTTGATTTTTCTTACAGTCTAACCTCTTCTTCCACTTTACAAATATATCTAGGACTTCTCTCTTCTTTGTCATGGTGTACACCTAACAACGCCTAGAATAGTCATCAACGAACATGACAAACCAATGTCGACCACCAACTGATGCAGTCTTGGTGGGACCCCAAACATCTGTGTGCATATAATCTAGGATGCCCCTCGTCCTATGAATAGCAGTTCTAAACTTCACCTTTATCTTCTTGCCAAGAACACAATGCTCATAGAACTCAACTTTTCCACTCTTGGCTCCCTTCAATAGCCCCTGCTCTCACAAAGCCTGTAGTGACTTCTCTCCTATGTGCCCTAACCTGTAGTGCCAAAGTCTGCTAATATCTACCTCTGAAATAGCTGAAACAACCTGGCCAATCTCAATGCTCTCTTCAGATAATATAAATTTTGACTGCGGACTCCCTTCATCACCACTAAAGATCTCTTAATAACCTTTACTATAGCATCATCAAAGGTCACCTTGAATCCATTCACCTCCAAAGCTCCAACTGAGATAAGATTCTTCTTCAACTGAGGAATAAATCTCACCTCCTTCAATTCATGGACTACTCCATCGTGCATCCGGATCCTCACGGTACCTATCCTACAAATATCACAGGATTGATCATTTCCCATGACAACAACACCCCCATCGAGTCTATCAAATGATAAAAACCAATCTCGTCTAGGAGTCACATGATAAGTAGCACCAGAATCAAGCATCCAATCTGATACATCCAAGTGGCTCACCTCCGGAGTAATCAATAGAGAAAATCTCGAATTATTAGAATCATCGCCTTTCGTAATATTCACCTCATTGGCCTTCAGGCCCTTCTTCTTGATATTCTCCTTCTCATTGACCTTTGGGCAGTCTCTCTTCTAATGTCTCTGCTCCTTATAGAATGCATATTGGTTCTTTCCTAGCTGATGATGGCCTCTTAACTTTGATCTGCTTTTATTACCACCTCTCGGATATGGGCTTATACCTCTCGTCGACAAGGCCTCTCCTAAAGTACTAGCGCGGGAAGTTTCCTTATCCTTCCTCCTCAAATCATAGTTTGTTAAAGCGTTAGTTACTTCACTATAAGTGATAGAAGATCTCTCGTTCAACAAAGTAAGCACAAATGTATCATACTCCTCATCCGGTAAGGAGCCTAACAAAATAATAGCCTTGTACTCATCTGATATCTTCTCATCAACATTGGCCAAGTCCGATAATAACTTAGTGTAGCTGTTCATATGAACTGCTAGTGAGGTGCCACTGGATATCTAAAATCTGAATAACCTACGTAGCAAGTGCAATCTGTTCTCAACACTCTTCGTAAGGTACTTGTTGTTGAGAATTTCACACATCTTCATTGCAGACGTCACCTCAATCATATTATAATTTAGCTCCTGTTCCAAACAAGACTTGATCACCCCATAAGTGTTCCTATTTATTTTTTTCCATATCGCCTCTTCATATTTTGGTGGCCTCTCATGGACCATGATGGTCTCCTCCAAATTCTGAGCATTGAGGCCTCTCATGGACCATGATGGTCTCCTCCAAATTCTGAGCATTGAGCGCATCCTGAACATCGCTCATCCACAAACCAAAAGGTCTCCTCCAAATTCTGAGCATTGAGCGCATCCTGAACATCGCTCATCCACAAACCAAAATTAATCTTACCATCATACTTCACCATACTAATTTTAGTGTTCTGAAAATCAACTTGAACTGTACTCGCCATCTTGCTGCTTTCACCAACTTCTTCACCCATAATGACAAACTTTAAATTGTAAGGAAAGAATCAAAGTTGATAGAATTTAGATGTTACCCAACTGAACTCTAGAATAGATTCCAATAGGTCTCCTAACCACACGATGAAAGCGAAATCTTCAACGATAACTCCAAACACTATCTTCACCGAAGCTTAGAACTCCAAGAACCAAGCTTCCACGACAAATCTTCCTCCACCTAATGCCAAAACCCTAGATCTGAAATCTGATCTCTGATACCAATTGTTGCACGCCTATGTGGAAGCGTGCTCGCACACCGAACGAATCTGTGATCACGGGAGAAGAGAACCAACCACACACGAGCACAATTCAATCCAAATACGACAAATCAAACCAAACACAGAGATATACGTGGTTCGGTAATTTGCCTATGTCCACGGGGAGAGGATAGGGAGATTCTACTAAATCAATGAGAGTACAAAGGGTTACAATCTCACAAAATCACTCAAATAAACCCTAAACCAAATCTCTCAACTTGCTCATAAGTTCTCACTCTCAATATGCTCAGTACAATCTAAAATCTCTATTAGAAACCCTAGAAAAAACGTGTTTGATTATATATCAAAACACAATCCCAAAGCGAATAGGAAACCAAAGTCCAGGCCCAGCCCGACTCGCGGTCGACCGCAGAGCCACGTGCGGTCGAGCCAGATCCAACGACAGAAAATCAATATTACTACAGGGTTTGGCTGGTCGACCGCCGCGCCACTGTCGGTCAACCGCGAAAAGTCCAGAGACTTTTTCAGCTTGCGTGCACGTTTGCGGTCGACAATCGCGCCACTCGCGGTCGACCGCTGGAAGTCCAAACATGTTTTCTGCCATTTTTCCTGTATCCTCTTCAAATATTTCCAGTACAAATCTAGTGTTCGGTTATCTGAGCAAATGGTTGAATTTATATTTTGTCGCAAAAAGTGCATTTTCGTAGCAAATCAAGTGTTCGTTTCACCAAAATTGTAAAATGTTCTACTTACTCTGATTCCCCCAACTAACTTGCCAATGTAACTTGATCTTAATTTTGTTTGACTAGTAAGAGAATTTGCAGTATTCATTGCAGCCAATTGCATTTCTTTTACAAAATGGAAATCCAATTATCATTCTGTAATGTCATGCTGTTCGACAAATACTAGAAATAGAAATTTGACATATTATAAATCTTTATTTATGTGGTATGTAAATGTTATTTTAGATTAGGCTCTGAGAAATCTTTCACGTTCATGTCCATTATTTGGTTTAAAAATTTTTTTTACTCCTTATGGGGTGATATTAAGCTGAGGCTGAACACAAGATATGTGAACCCATTTAATAATGGATGACGTTTGGGCCCTGTTAAAATTCTAGGCCATCTGGGAGTCAATTCAAATCTAGCCCAAGAAGCCTAAATATTCTTTTATATTCTCATTACGTAAAACCACTTATGGACCTTGATTATCGAGAAATTTTGTTTCCGCGTTCCTGTCTTTTTGTGCGAAGTGCGGAATAATTTCACCCAATTTCATTAAAAACGTTTGACACATTGTTGGATAGAGAAGAAACTATAAAACAAATTTTCCTCTCTATGCATAAGTAATGAAAAAAGAGCAATGGTAACACGTACATATACAGTCAATTTTATTAAAGAGATCATCATTGATATGAGAGAAATGTTTAAATTGTTTCCGAGACGGCAAAATTGATTTTAAACTATTTCACAAAGATTTTGTTATTAGACTGTTACTAGACTTTTATTTTGAACTATTTCGAGTTATTTTATTTTCGCGCTTCTATAGTTATACATGTTAAAGACCTTTTAAGACTTCATATGTTTGGATTTTGGTTTTGTAGTCAAACTGATACGGGTGTATCTTCTTCCTTGCTTTGGGAACTTAGCGATCCTCATCAAGAGTGTGAGGATAGATGATTCTCATGGTATCTTGAGAATAGAGACGTGAAAGAAGTCGTCGGGGGCGGCAACGTCGAAGACTGCAGGAAAGAACAGGAAGAAGGTTGCTGGTTCTTCTGCGGTCGACCGCGAATCAGCCACGGTCGACCGCGAACGTGCACGAAGCTTAGGAGGAGCTGGATCTGAAGGCGGTCGACTGCCGCGGTCTGGTCGACCACCACGGTCGATCGCGCCATGACTGTAATCAAAACTGCTCTTGGTTTTTGGTTCGGTCGACCGCGAATCAGGTCGACCGCTACAGTCGACCGCGACGCATTTTTGGGCATGGGCCTAGTTTCCTGCACTGTTTAGGATTTTTATTTGATATAAATAGAAACGTGATTGTGAGAGAGAGATTTGTAATCTATTAATTCTCATAATCTAGAGAAGGTATTTTCCTTCGCCCAAATCAACTCTTTTGTGTGTCTTCTGTTATTTTCTTCGCAACCCACTCTTGATAATTCCGCGATCAAGGGTGCTCGCACGGCGACTCGTATCAAGTTGGTATCAGAGCGATCAGATCCTGCGAAGGGGGCATCCTGTGCATGGTCCTGATTCGATCGCAATACAAGAAGCTAGGCGAGATCCTTATTTCATTGGAAGGAGTCCAGAAATCAAGGAAAAAGAAGATGACTGAAGGTGATAGCTCAACAAGGCTAGATGCATTGGAGAAGCAGATGGAGATAATGGGTTCGACCCTCGTGCAGCTCGTCAATCTTGTCCAAGACAAAGGAAACAAGGAGGAATCTTCTTCAAAAGGCAAGAAGAGACTTGTTGACTCCGATAGAGAAGGCGAGGATTCTTATTCAGATGAGGAGGCCCGTATTGTTAGGTCTGTTTCACATCAGGGGGTAAGGATTCTTACCAGAATTTGAAGATAGACTTCAAAGTGGAGATTCCTGTTTATGACGGGAGGGTAAACATCGAGAAGCTTGATAATTGGATCGAGCGGATGGAGACCTATTTCACACTCCACGGATATTCATCCAAGGAGAAGCTCGTGTTTGCGACTCTGAAGCTTTCGGGGCATGCCTTGACATGGTAGAAATCCTATTGCAAGCAGGAGAAGAAGGCGATGTCGTGGAACAAGTTCAAGGAACTACTTAGGAAGCAGTTCTATCCGGTAGGGTTCCTCGAAGAGCATTGGTACAAGTAGTACGGATTGAGCCAACGGTTCAACCAGACTGTCCAAGAGTAACGACGGAATTCCAACAACAAGCGATGGTCCTCAACATCACAACAGAGGAATATCTAATTTTTATGAAGTATATAGCAAGTCTGAATGAGTATATTCGAAAGGAGATGAGGCTTTTCACAGTTGAATCCATTGCAGAGGTGAGTGTGAAGATCATTGCCATTGAGGGTAGGCAAAAGAAGGGCAACGAAACGAAAGGAGACTCTAAACAAACGGGAGGCAAGTCTAGTGGCTCTCAACCTAAAGAAGAGAAGAAGAAGGGTGACTCGGGGAAGGCAGGTATGACATGCAATCACTACAAATAGACAGGGCACATAGCTGATCGTTGCTGGGAGAAGTATCCTTATCTGAAACCAAAGGGATTGAAGAAGAAGGAGGAGAAGAAAGCATGCGTGGTAGCACAGGGTCCGAAGGAAGTCCCCGGGATGACAGAACCCAATGACAATCTCAATCTTATGGCGGGAAAGCAGACCACGACAGAGAATGAAGACCCGAGGGAGAAGCTCTTTGTTTTGAAGTTACAGGTCAAGACCAGCTTGGTTGATGCCATAGTGGATCCAGTGAGCCAGAAGAATTTGATATCTGAGGCATTGGTTCGGAAGTTGGGATTGAAGACGTTAAACATCCGAAACCCTATTCGTTGGGGTGGATTCAAAAGGAGGCGGGATTTAGTGTGGTAAACCAATGCTCATTCAGATTCGCACTCCACGAGTCATATATCGACGAAGTCACATGCGATATCGTTCCGTTGGATATTTGTCAAGTGATATTGGGCAATCCTTATTTATGGGATATATACGCGGTCTATGATAGGCGGGCCCAGAAGTATACGTTCACCAAGGATGGCGAGCAATTCATTTTTCGTTCGACATCTCTTCCTCAGGAGACGAGCTTGGTGACGGTGACTCAGGTGAAGAGGCTGGTGAATGCAAGCAAGAAGTTTATATTATTATTCATTAGACCTTATGAGGAGCAGCTGAGTAGGGTGTGTTTGACTACCTTGAGCAAACTACAGGAAGGAGATCTTGACAAGTTAAAGGCCAAGTACGAGGACTTGTTTTCGGAGATCACGGGACTACCACCACAGAGAGGTGTGGAGCATGAGATTATGTTGACCGGCGAAAGTTCCTTGCCGAACATAGGCCTATACCGAACATCTGTAGAGGAGTCTGAAGAGATCAAGAGACAGGTTCAAGAGCTTTTAGAGACATGAGTGATTGTACCGAGTTGTTCCCCTTACGGGTCACCAGTGCTGTTGGTGCCCAAAAAGGATGGAGGATGGCGCATGTGCGTGGATTACCGGGCGCTTAACAAGATAACCATTAAGAATTGATATCCATTGCCCTCGGATTGATGATCTTATGGACCAGTTGGAAGGATCGAGGTTTTTCACGAAGCTGGATTTAAAGTCTGGATACCATCAGGTGAGGATTCGGGAGGATGACACTTGGAAGACTGCGTTCAAGACCAAACAGGGCATGTTCGAGTGGTTGGTGATGTCGTTTGGATTATGCAACGCTCCGGCTACCTTTATGAGGCTTATGAACGATTTGTTGTGATTCTTTATAGAGGATTTTGTGATAGTTTACATCGATGATATCTTGGTGTACAGCAGGACCTGGAAGGAGCATCTTGTTCATGTCGAGAAAGTGTTTGAAGTGCTACAAAACGGACAGCTAAAGCTCAACGGGAAGAAGTGCGAATTTGGGAAGGATAAGTTGGTGTATCTTGGGTTCATCGTGGGGAAAGGCCAGAGGAGGATAGATTCAAGCAAGGTGGTGGTGATCACGAAGTGGCCGACACCTAGGACAGTGACAGAGGTGAGAAGCTTCATGTGAGCTTGCCAATATTTGTGCAAGTTCATTCAATATTTTTCGACTTATGCGGCACCTTTGCATAGCCTTACGAAGGCGAAAGTTCAATTTGAGTGGAGGAAGACGCATGAGGAGGCTTTTTAGTTGCTGAAGAGAAAGATCTCAGAGGCACCGGTGTTACCTTTGTCGAATCTACAGCGAACCTTCGAGGTAGAGACCAACGTGTCTAGTTATGCTATGGGCACAGTATTGATACAGGATGGTAAGCCGGTAGAATACTATTCTGAGATGTTTACGGGTGCTATTCAGAACTACTCAACCTATGACAAGGAGTTCTATGCGCTTTATCAGGCGATTAAGCATTAGAGGGTGTACTTGTTAGGTAAGAAGGTGGTTGTGCACTCAGATCACAAACCATTGGAATTCTTACATGCACAGACGAAGCTACAACAGGTACGACACATGAAGTGGATGTCCTATTTGATGGCTTTCAATATCATTATTAGGTACAAGAAGAGAGCGACGAACAAGTTGATCAATATGTTATCTCGTCCGTCGGTAAGGGCTTTATTGGTGACGACGTGTATTCAGCCCTTGGTTCCTTTGGAGTATGTACAGATGTACACATCCAGCTGAGATTTTAGCAATGTGTTCGAGCAGGCGAAGGCTGGACGAAAGGGAGAGTATGAGCTTGGAGAGGATGGTTTGTTGTATTGTGGGACATCACTATGCATTCGGGAGGATGGTGATAGGTTGCAGTGGATTAGAGAAGCACATATATCACGTGTGCAAGGTCATTTTAGGATTCAGAAGACGCTTCTTAATCTACGACGACACGTGTTTTGGCCAAAGATGCTAGATGATGTTACCAAGTATGTTGGAGGGTATAAGCTATGTTGCATTTTAAAACCTTCTACTAGGAAGCGGGGACTGTATCTACCATTGTCGGTACCTTCGAGACCGTGAGAGAGTATTTTTATGGATTTCTTAGGAGGATTGCCGACGACCAAGCGAGGACATGACTATTTGTTCGTTATGGTGGACCAGTTCATCAAGATGGTGATCTTGATTCCATGCAAGAAGACCGTAACGGGAGCGGGTGCAGCACAATTGTTCTTTGAGCATGTGTGGAAGCACTTTGGATTACCGAATTCGATTATTTCGGATCAAGATAGCCGGTTTCTCGGATATTTTTGGGATTCTTTGTGGAGCTTGATGGATACTAGGTTGAAAAAGAGTACGACATTCCATCCACAAACAGACGAACAAACAGAAGTGGTTAATCGGACTATGGTGCACAATGTTAAGAGGATACAATTCCAGGCATCCCAAGACTTAGGATAAGAGTTTACCATATCTTCAGTTTGTGTTTAATCGGGCTACTCATGGATCTTCGGGAAAATCACCGTTTAAGACTTGTTATGGATTCTTACCGCCGGGTCGGTTTGATCTTGTGTTTTCGGGTGAAGCCACGATGGACGACAAGGAGGGGAATGAACGACAACGTGATTAGTGATTTTTGGAGAAGATCGCGCATATTCATGCCTCGATTGAAGCACAATTGAAGAAATCACAAGCTAAATACAAGGCGAAACATGATCAACATCGAGTTCGTTGTAGTTTTGGAAAATGTGAAATGGTATGGTTGAAGTTGGGTAAGGAACGGCTAAAAGGAGAAGGGAAAAAGTTGAAGCCTATACGATATGGTCCGTTTCGGATTCTTGATCAAATTGGTGACAATGCTTTCAAACTAGATTTACCACCTTACCTCGGCATGTATTCGGTGATCAACGCCGAGTACTTGAAATTGTTTGAACCTCCGTTGTTGGATGATGAAGGTGATGACAAGACGATCTTACCGTATGTGGATGAATTGTGGTTTGATAGAGAGGAACCACTCAAGGAAGATTGCATTTTAGAGCGAAAAGTGACTACGACGAGACGAGGAACTAAAGAATCATTTTTTATCGGACGCTAAGGTCAGGTTCCTAGCAAAGCCAAGTAGTTCAACAGAGAATGAGGGGCTCGTGAGTTCCCTCAACTCCAGTTCTAACTTAAACGGGACTTCAAGTTCCTAAAAGGGGAGCCATGATACGGGTGTATCTTCTTTCTTACTTCGGGAACTTAGCGATCCTCATCAGGAGTGTGGGGATAGATGATTCTCATGGTATCTTGAGAATAGAGACGTGGAAGAAGTCGTCGGGGGCGACAACGTCGAAGACTGCAGGAAAGAACAGGAAGAAGGCTGTTGGTTCTTCTGTGGTCGACCGCGAATCAGCCACGATCGACCGCGAACGTGCACGAAGCTTAGGAGGAGCTGGATCTGAAGGCGGTCGACCGCAAGATCCTGGTCGACCACCACGGTCGATCGCGCCATGACTGTAATCAAAACTGCTCTTGGTTTTTGGTTCGGTCGACCGCGAATCATCCACGGTCGACAGCGATACTTTCGCGGTCGACTGCCACGGTCGACCGCGACGCAGTTTTGGGCATGAGCCTAGTTTCCTGCACTGTTTAGAATTTCTATTTGATATAAATAGAAACACGACTTTCCTAGGGACCAACCAGATTGTAATCAGAAAAGAGATCAGGGAGGTTGTTCTTTGATCTAGAGAGATTGTGAGAGAGATATTTGTAATCTATTAATTCTCATAATCTAGAGAAGGTATTTTTCTTCGCCCAAATCAACTCTTTTGTGTGTCTTATGTTATTTTCTTCGCAACCCACTCTTGATAATTTCGCGATCAAGGGTGCTCGCATGACGACTCGTATCACAAACAGATTATTTTATTTTCAAATTATTCAATTTCAAAACTTTTCCATTTTTGCTTGGCCAAGGGACACAATGATATCTGTTCAATCTTTGTAAAAATAGTTTGTTTTAAATATTTATTCAATTTTATTTACAGTACATAAAGCAGAACGAACGCTTAAATTAACTAATTTTACAAAGAGCGAACAATTATTATCGTGTCTCTTGACAAAGCAAAATAGAAAAACTTTGGCTAGAGATTATGAGCTCAAGACTCGAAAACATCATCTTTACATACGAAGATAAGCATGTATACATATAATCTTCTCCTGAGTAACAATGGTGGAAGTGTTGTGCACTGGACCACCACCTTTATTTACATCGATCTTTGATATCCCTCTATACCTTCACTAATTGAGTAGCTCTAAATATGTGCACAAGTACACAACGACAAATGTGCTTAATTAAACACTGAAGAATGATGTTTTTTTTTTTTTTGTACGCAAATAAGCTTCCTTCTTTTTTGTCTACTACAAAATATATAGATATGTACAATTTTTTCCTCCCTTTTTTGGTTAATTAAACAAGTACAGTACTGAAGGTCAACAAAGGTGAGAGGGGAATGGATAGAGACTGAGACTGAGATTGAGAGAGAGTTAGGTGAACCTCAACCGCATCATACCGCGTCCATGAGCTCCGTATGGGTCAACTCTTTGCTAGCTCCTCCGACAACTAGGTAGGTACATGTCGATCAGCTCATGATGCCACGTAAGCAAAGGACTCAAAGTTTTTGAAAGCCAACAAACCCCTCGTGTTCTTGCTGAATCTTTATGTGATGATTGATGTAACATATCAGTCATGATTGGAGTCTTGGAGATAGTCAGTGCTTTTTGTTTGATATGGAGGCTGTTTTGTCGTTTATCGTATATTGGAAAATACAATTTCATATAAAAATATTTAAGTTTTGGGTTTTTTAAATTTTTCTAAGAAATAGATTGTTTAGATTTGATTCACACATAAAATTTGGTGGGAAACCAATGTCACATCATCCATCTCATTTCATATCATCTCATCTCACTTTTAAAAATGAGTCACAACATCCAATAATATGGTGACAACTCATTTCATCTCATTAAAAATTGATTTACATCCATTTCCTCAAAAAAAATCATGAAATTGGCTTCCCTAAATATGAGTCACATCATCCAATAATATAATGACAACTCATCTCATCTCATCTCTTTTCTCAGTTTTAAGAATGAACAAAACACAAGAAAAGAACCTATTATAGAAAATAGATTTCTTATAATTGATTTTTTTAGCCAACCAAACAACCTCAAAACAAGTCATGAAATTTTTTTCTTAAAAAACTACCCATATCATCCAATAATATGGTGATAACTCATCTCATCTCATCTCCTTTCTTACTTTTAAGAAGTGAACCAAACACAAGAAAAAACCTATTATAGGAAATATATTTTCTTTTCTTTAATTTCCTTGTTTTTTTAGCCAACCAAACAGCCCCTAAAGACAAATTTATTTTTGATCGTTATGAGATGAAATCTTAGCAAAATAAAAGTGAGAATGTAACATGAAAAAATAGTAAATACTGAATTCACTATAAATATATGTTTGATATAAAAAATCATAAGAAACCTATAATAACATGATTAATTGCTATGAACTACGTACCTGGTTTGACATGGAATATACCTGTTTGACATGAAAAAATCAAACGAAACCTGTAATAACCTGATTATTCATATTTTATGAAATATGTACCTGAATTAGCGAAAAATTCTTATGAAACCTGTAAGAAACCTATAAACAACCTGATTAGTCATAAATATGTATATGACATGGAAAATCGCATCAAACCTGAAAATACCAAAAAAAGCCCCTTTGTCACGCCCCGCTTTCCAAAATACCGGGAATCAGAACGTGAACAAGCCTGCGATGTATTAGACTGGTGAGAAATAAGTACTAGACCCTTTCTACATAATCTAATATGCTAAGCATCAAGAAATAAACAATGCGAAGTCACGGGTCTCTGATCACAATTAGCAAGAATATAACGAACAACACATAATAGGAAATAAACATATCATCAAAAGTAAATCATCCGAGACATAAAATACAGGTCAAACATGCCCTTATACATGACTGAACAATTGAATATTGAAGAAATATAAAATACATAGTTCAACGGGAAAGGAAAATACTACAAAAGCAACTAGGACCATCAACTAAGAAAAGATAACTGAGCTTCGGCCTATTCTTCAACTCTGTCTGCAAGGTACCCCTACTAAGAATATCCTGGCTCTGGCACATCTCCAAGCTAGATATGTCCTTCCTCTAAGTCTAACGTACACCAGAGAAAATAGGTGTACGTCAGCATGCATGGCACACGACAAGACCCCACAGAGAGAAAATAGAAACGGTCGAACAACCAAGGAAAAAACAATAGTAATAATAATAGAAGCATGCTACTGGAATACTAATAATCAAAATACAATCTATCACAAGAATATAATAATCAAAAGAATTCAAGAAAATCAACCAAGTAACAAGATCATGCAGCTAGCGATCCGAATAATCATCCAAGTAACAAGGTCATACAACTAGATGGAATTATTACTTAAAAATCAACAACAAGAGACGTAGTACGTCGAGTGAAATAATCCAAACAAGAAAAACCTCATGTATATACCATATGTCTCAATTTGTAGATAATTAAATATTAATCCCGATCTATGTATGAAAAGAAAATACAACTGGTTCGTATCTCACAAAATCCATAATCATCTAAATAACGAGGTCATGTAATTAGCCATTCTATAACAAGTCACCTGTCCATATCTCAACAAAACTAACAAAATCTCCCAGAAGACACACAAGCATATTATATATATTTTACATGTTATTTAAATTGGAGAAGAATATTTTTATATATATAATTGGGTCCCCGTAAACCTGTCCGGGGCCGCCTTCAAGTCAAGTATTGACCCTCTGGCTCATGTATATAAAACTCATGATATAATGGTAACGATAACAGGAAAGCGCTGTAGGTGTATAAAAATAACTATAGATGCCCACACACAGTTCGAGACAGAGAGAAGACAACGAACGTCGTTATCCGAGTTAAAGAGGATTATCTGACGTAGACAATGGTATGAAGAAAATTGGCGAACCGTTAACGACGTAGCAACAAGATACTGGAATAGCCACCGCCAAGTGGCCGGCACGCTCATCAGCCAGCTCCAAGTGGCTCACACACTTGTCAGCTGCCTACAAGCTAATGAAACACATAAAGCGAATCAGTAGAGTGGACTGGTCAACGAAACAACAAAATACGCGTAAACGACGAAAAAAGCCCAAACCGAACAAACCGGAAAAGTCTCTGGCGGTCAAATCGCATCAAAAAGACGTGAACCAAAGCTAAGGGCTCGTGTGGGTGTGAGCCACCACTTGGCGGCTCGCATAGTGCCGAGCCACCAGATGGTGGCTTGTGCCCAGAAACGTTGAAAACACGTTTTTTGATAGTTTTTTAGGATTCTTTCGTTCCAGAGCCTCCCCAACTGCTTTGAAGCTATCCCTAAACGCGGTTAAATAGTTATTGATTGTAGATAACGTCAAATCATTAGTTATTATCAGAAAACGCTATAACAAAAGCCTATAAATACGAGCTTAGGGCCTTCTTTCACAGGATCGAGTTATAATCAAAGAGGGCGAGGTGCTGCCGAATTACAGAGCCAAGAGCCACGAATTTCAGACAGGGTTAGCTAGATCTTGGCGATTTCTTATGCATAAAAAGTGAATTTTGAGAGATCTGATACCCGTACTCTCTTTCCTTCGGATCAAACTTGGTTTTGATCTCGAGAAGAGTCGTAATCTCACTTGGTCGAGATTATCACTTTTGTCATTACTTCTTTTGTGAAGTAAGAGCTTTGAATAACTTTTCTGTTAACTGGATCTGATCCGCGATGATCTACGGACTAACGTGTCACCGACACAGGCAAAGATCACACGCAAGCAGTGGGTGATAAACATCCTCTGTGTTTGTTTTAAGAGAGAGTTGTAATTTTTTTAATTTATTTGTGTGAGAGAAGTCTTATAAAAAAGCTCAGTCTTTTGAACTTGTAAATCGATAAACGATTGTAATGAGTTCCCAGATAATGAAACCAACTTTTAACGCAAACAAACTAGCAACCACAATGGGATCCAACAGCCTTTCTACGAAGGCTGATGTGTCGCAACCTCGGATCCGGATCCCGGTTGACGTAGAGGTCGAGTACGAGTTCGACCAGGCCAAGTTTGAGGAGTATCTGTCATCCTCCTCCTCCAGATCCTCCACACCTTGCAAGCATAAGAAGATCAAGGCCCCCGTTACTGCTACAATCTCGCGTTGTAACACCCATCCGGACTCCAACGAGGTCGGATCTGCAGATCCAGACTCCTCCTCAATCAAGGAGATAGCCGCTGAAGGCGCACCCACTTTATCAAAGAGAGCTCGCCAAAGGCAGCGTCAACACCTCACGCACCAACTCGCTAAGGCTTTGAAGCATGTTGACGGGATCTGCTATGAAGCGGATCAGAAATTCAGAAGGAGTCGAGGGCCCCAATAGCAAGTGAACGGCCCCTCCTCCAAACCAGCAACGAATAAATGGATCTAAGTCTAAAGAACTCGCGTGCCAACTCGCCAAGGCTTTGGAGCATGTTGACGGGATCTGCTTTGAAGCGGATCTGAAATTCAGAAGGAGTCGAGGGCCTCAATAGCAAGCGAACGGCCCCTCCTCCAAACCAGCAATGAATGAATGGATCCAAGTCTAAAGAACTCGTTCAACCCTCGAGGAGCACGTTCAGAAGCGTCGTGCATTGCTTACGCATGCAAGGATTCTCGTGTAGGAAGCACAAAAGTTAAAGCAGGAAGAGGTGGTCAAGAAACCACCAAAACTATGCCAAGTTAGGAGACCGAAGTTCAAAACGGCATCAAAAACAACCCGAACAGAGCACGAAACTGTCAGAAAACACTCTACTGGCACGGCCAGAGCCAGCTCGGTCCGCCTTGCGCCTGGTTCACCTCCCGCGGTCTTTTTTAAGTCTTCGACAGCCCCTATTTCTGTCCTGACAAATCACGCACCTCTGGTGGAGCTTTGTTGCAGCGTGGACTTGTCTCGATTCAAGATGAGGATGACAGATCTCCTGGGTCCTTTGCATGAGGATCAAGGCAAAGTTCTGATCAAAGAACGCTTGGGCCCAGTGAATGAACTCCGAGCAACTCATCGAGCTGGGGGTCGTACATGCCCTCGCAATAATTCAAAGCCTTCTCATAAAGAGAAAATTCCTATAACAGACTGCCTCAGACTACGTGTCGAAATCCAGGAGTCCGTTAAGGTGCCGCGCTCACGAAAGCGTGGCTCCAAACGTGTGACTCTTAAGAACACCAACAAGGCAGCAAATCCTCAGAAGGAAACGTGTTTGTTAGACGAAAACGTTATACCTAAGGAGTCATGCCAACATGCGATAGATTTCTCTGGTCATCATGTCTATGAGTTGTACTATCAGGCTGAGGGTACGAATAGATCTCAAAAGAGAGATACCCGGGAGACGAACTTTCATTGTCCGTACGCCAAACTTATTAGGGTAGTATTATCAGTATGTAGCTACCCTAATACTGGTCCACAAAGGATCTCGGTATTCGAGAGGATCTACACTGAAGCGTCGAAGCCTAAATCAAGGCATTTCCACAAAAGAAGATCGGTCGTATGAGACGACGAACTCCCAGAAGTTACCATCAATATGGTCAATAAGGGAAAGTCTCTGATTGTTTCAAGTGGTTCTAGCCCTGACTTTTCTCCAGGAAGAAGAGTCAATTCGGTAATAGTCCAACTAATATTTCGACTCCAACTAGAAGCTGTCGGACCTAAACAATCCGTAGTTACGATTAACATGGTTGATACGGGAAAGTCGACTCGACCTTCTAGTTTAGA
This sequence comes from Asparagus officinalis, assembly GCF_001876935.1. Taxonomy (NCBI): domain Eukaryota; kingdom Viridiplantae; phylum Streptophyta; class Magnoliopsida; order Asparagales; family Asparagaceae; genus Asparagus; species Asparagus officinalis. The sequence goes on along the minus strand of NC_033801.1, from coordinate 12,759,814 downwards.
CCCCCTCATATCACATCGTCTAACTCGGCTACGCGCAGGTACTACCAGACGTAGGGACTATTAGATGATGAATAGAGGATTATCCCCAGATGATGAAGCATTAGATGCTAACTCTGCGGTCACTTATGACAATACGGTATCCAGCCCAGGATAATCCCGCGAGCCATTTATGATTACTACCGAGCAAATGACCAAGATTCTTTAAGATGCTTTGGCTAAGCAGAAGGAGAACTTCAAGTTTGAAATGGAAATGACTATGCTGTGGATGAAGGAAGAGCATGACCGATGGATCCAAGCTTTGTTAGGTCAAATCGATGAATCTAATCATCATAATAATGCCTATCAGGCAGGTGGTGATTCAGACATAGACGAACACCTCGATACAGATAACCCTACTATTGACCAAAATGCTAGGGGTGGCCTCACTAAAAATAACAACGCTGGGGTGGTCCCACCGATAATAAAAATGTCGGGGGGTGGCCGTGATATTCCTTCTCAAAATTAATCAAGGAAGGATACGAGCGAGGAGGAGAAGATGAAGGACATCGAGAGAAAAATCAATGCCTTGATGTCCATTCAGAAAGTGAAAAAGACAGGCATTCCATATTCCTATCCAAGAGAGTGGGAGTCAATCCCATATACGGTGAAGTTTAACCTGATCAACTTAACGTCGTTCGACGGGAAGGGTTCCCCACCCAACACTTAATTTATTTCAAGTCCTATTTGGGAGTGATCTCTAGCAATAAGCCTTTGATGGTCCGGCCATTCGTTGGTACCCTTCGCGAGCCCACCTTTTATTGGTACTGTTGCCTTAAGCCCGGAAGTATCAATAGTTAGGGCGATATGGAAAGCTTATTACTTGGTAATTTCTTTGATAATGATACTGAGGTATCAGTCAGGACACTCTTTGAGGAGAAAAAGGAAGACAAAGAGACTGTTCCGTGGAAAATTTGAAGTAAAAAGAATGAAAGAAAAATTGATTTGTATTCTCTCGATCTTAATTACAATTTAAATTCCGATTACAAAAGAGAGGAGAATGATCTAGATTCTCCCCTTTGTTTAATTCTGGGTTCTTCATGGTGGCGATGGAGTGTTTCCTTCGAATGCTCGCGTCGAATTTGCTCTCCGTTGACGATCCGAATGTCTCAATTCACTAGAACAACTGACTTGTGTGGTCGAACTGATCAAGAACTCTTAATGAGTTTTGTAACTCAGGACGAGTAACAAACTCTGGTGGAAAAGAGTTGTTTGAACCGAAATAATTTGGTTGAGAGTCCAAGTTTCAAATATCTGGTAATCTTCGGTTGTTGAAGATTGTTGCCTCCAGATTTTCTCCTCTCCGGAATCTGATCTCCAAATCCGATCCCCAAAATCCGATCTCTAACTCTGTTGAGTTTGTTGATATTTATAGGGGTATTAGGGGTGTAACTGCCCCCATAATCCGCGCCTATATGGGGGTTTAGTCACCCTATTAATCGGGTATAACAACCCACTTAAACCACTCCCTAGATCGTGGGTGAACAGCGGTTTTTTCGAAACCGTATGGATCACGTTTGAACGAGTCAGCGTCTTGCATTCTGGGTATGATCTTGCGTCTAAACGTAGTATCTGGAGTCGCGTTTGTAGCGATATAGAGCTGCGTTTATAGTAGATGTAGAGCTGTGTTTGCAACGGATGAAGCTGCGGATACAGCGACTGTAGAGTTGCGTTTGCAACGGCTGAAGCTGCGGATGCAGCGGCTGTAGAGTTGCGTTTGCAGCAGCTGTAGAGCTGCGTTTGCAGCGGATATAGAGCTGCGTTTGCAGTGGCTATAGAGCTGCGTTTGCAACGATATAGAGCTACGTTTGTAGTGATTGCGTAGACTTTGAAAATTACTTGTGTTTCAACTGTAAGGATAAATTCTGCTTTTTGGTTTGAAGAAATCATTGCCCTATAATCTCTTCTTGATCCATAGGAGAATCCTCTAATTGCAGCTTCCCTTTGTTAATAAGAAAGTCGTCTGATTGTAACCTCCTTAGTCGAAACTGTCAGTTAAAGTCTGATAGGGGTGAACTATCTTATTATGATTTTTAGACAGCCTACAGAGACGATCGACGACTTCGTTAAACACTTTCGGAATAAGCAGATGAATTACTGAAATCCGGTTACAGAGGACTTCATCCTTCAAATCTGTCATACTAACCTGTCCATTGATATTTTGAAAGTTATGGGAGTAGCACTATCTAAGACCTGGAAAGAGTTGAAGGTGCGCGGAGAGCAGGCTGAACGCTTCCTCAGAAGGAAGAAAGCCGAGAGAAGCCAATCGGTGGCTAACCCTCCAAAATCAAAATTCACCTCCCGTGAAAAGAGAAAGGCACATGTACCAGCTGTTGAGGTTAATCAGACGTCACAGTAGCAACCCCGGAGACAGCAAAGGACTTCGGATCCGAGACTTCAAAAAGAGTACTCCTTCAAAGACGACGACGTTCCGACCATTTTTGAATCCCTTCTTGAAAATTATAAGATCAAGCTGCCACCTATCACAAATCAGGAGGAAACTAATGAAACTTCGGATCCAAAGTATTATACGTATCACAGGAGGATCCTTCATCCCACCAAGGCTTACTTCGCTCTCAAAAATAATATCCAAGTCTTGGTTGAAGCCGGCGTCATAACGCTAGAATAAGTCAAATGAGAACGCCTCACTCCGATAAGTATAAGAGTATAAACTGCTTCTCTCTACACTCCGATAAGTATAAGAGTATAAACCGCTTCTCTCTACACTCCGATAAGTATAAGAGTATAAACTGCTTTTCTCTACACTCCAAAAAATATATGAGTATAAACTGCTCATTCCCAAACACCGACAACTATAAGAGTATAGACTGCTTCTCCCTATCCTCCGATGAGTATACGAGTTTAAACTGCTTCTCTTATTTCCTTTAACGGGAAATTCCTTAAGAATATTGTTGGCCTCATGTTTATGAGCCTACTCCCTAATATTGTTTTGATGATTACAAACAATTCCTAACAACGTGTGTCAAGTGTTTATATTTGTTTTGTTAGGTAATCTACACAAATATCTATAGTTAGAGGATGGATGGAATTGAGCTTAAATGATCATATCCAATGGAGGTTAGCAGAATTATGGTATGAAGCCTTACAATTCAAGTTGAAGATCTAAGTTCAAGCTTCATCCGCAAAGTATACCAAGTTGAGCTACATCGAAGATCAAGATAGCTTGGGTAATTTAGTTTATGTTTATACTTGTGTGTAGATACTTTAAGCTCATATATACACACACACTTATTTGGTTTTTATATATATAGTCATATATATACACAAGTTTTGGTTTTTGATTGTTAAGTTTAAATGTGAAACAAATACATACATACATACATATATATACATACATACATATATATATATATATACATACATACATGTTTATTTTCATATGGTTAAGTTGTTTTGGTGTAGTTATGTAGATATGAAACAAATATATATTCATATACACATTTATATGTTTCATATTTTATTACATTTGATAAAACATTGTGTTTTTGGTTTATAGACTTAACAATAATAGTTTATATCTTTTATCAGTCTATATAATCATTTTATAAAGTTTCAAAACATGGTTTAGTCAAAACATCAAATTTTAAGTATGTTCATTTTCATGTTTTGAACTTTTTAAAAGATGATGAGATTTCTCAAATGGGAAGTGTTTTTTCATGTTTACAATCATTTCACAAAGTTTTATATTTTTCTGAATTTGTTTGCTATTTTTAAATCAAGTTTAAAAGTCAGAAAACTATTTTTAAAATCTGTGTATCTGAAATATCAGTCCGCGGTCGACCGGAGTGGTCGCGACGATCGACCGCCAAAAGTCTAGAGACTTTGCTATACTCTTCAGTCTTTCATGATCGACTGGACCTGGCACTATGGTCGACCACCAGTATGACCGTTACACAGTAACAGCTAGTTTTCAGTTTTATTTTTATTTGGGTTTTTAGTCAATTTGTGTGGGTTTTGACTGATGTCTTGGGTTGTTATAAATACCCCCATTACATTTATCATTCCCACCAACCAAAAGAAGTTTTTAATCAAGTTTTAACAATGGTTTAAGTTTGTTTTAGTGTTTGTTTGGTTTGTGAAGAAGTTTTCACAAGCGGAGGAGATCATCTTCATTGTTTGAGCTTCAATCTCCATCTCTCCATCTTGTTTTTCAGAGAATAATTTCTAAACTCAATACTAGCTTTGCATTAAGTATTTGTTGTTTATCATCTTCATTAAGCTAGTGTTTACATTGAGTTTATATTTGATTTTCTCATTGTTCACACACAACCATTGAGCTTATTGTAAAGCTAGTGTTTACATTGAGTTTATATTTGATTTTCTCATTGTTCACACACAACCATTGAGCTTATTGTATTTGCATACATAGTATATATTTTATATTTGATTTTCTCATTGTTCACACACAACCATTGAGCTTATTGTATTTGCATACATAGTATATATTTGGGTTATGGGATTGTGACTTTGAGAGTAAGCTTAATTGAGTTTTCATCTAGTTAGAGAATAAACATTTGTATTTGTGACTTTTTATTATGAGGATACACTTTGTAATATACTTGTACACCGAGAGGAGTGTGTGGTGAGAGATGGGATCGTCCCAAGAGGAGTGACGTCGGTAGTAAATCCTTGGGAGGTTGTAAATCTGAGTACTTGAGGGAGATACGGGCTAGAGATCAACACTTAGAGAGTGTAGAGTAGGATTGTAAGAGTGTTAATTATAAAGTTTTTGGTAAGCTAAAAAACCGAGTGTAAGGTGTAAATGTTTTCGGGTGAGCGTTAAAAACCCGGTGTGATAGTGGATTTCTCCCCGAGAGTGGGGAGCGGAGACGTAGGATGAAAGGTCCAAACTCCATAATTATTTGCTTGTGTTTGAGTTTGTCATTGGTGCATTTACTTTTGTGTTTATCTTATATCATCATTGTCTATTACTCTTTGTGTATATTGCCCTATCACATTTGTAGTTTGTTTATTTTACCCTTTGTTTATATTGCTTATCCTTGCATATAATTGTTACATATCTTACTTGCTAGAATAACTTGTTAATTAGTTTTAATTGGTATTAAATCAGCTTAGATTAGCATAAACCATATTCACCCCCCTCTAGGGTTCTTTCCTATTGGCATTAGGGTCTAACAAATATTACTCTTAATATTCTTAAGGATAACTCAATAATGTGGCCTAATACATTTGGATTCATGTTCGTCAAAGAGCTGGGGTGGAATACCTCAATGCATTCTAAAGGAAAGTTCCGGAAAGATACTACACATGGTATTCTTAAGGATAACCCAAAACCGATTATTCATGGTGAAAACCAGTCATCAAAATAATTCATTCCTAATTTTGATTAAGAACTTCCCATTATGGCTATTTAATAATTTCCAAGATGATTAAAACCCACCCACTGTGATTTTCCGAGCACTCTTTCATCGAGATGAGATTCAAGGACTTCATCTGGTCAATCTTCCCTTACGAAACTCCCACGATGCAATTGTGGAGTGCTTGATGATTCACGATCCTCCACCACGAAATCCCTCACTGATCAAATTAACTAACAGTGGGTCCACTAAATTTTTTGTCGGAGTCCATTCACACTCCCACTGTGATTTGTACTCCCACTGATTAACTAGGTCAAACCTTACTACAGTTAGGGTCATAACCAAAATCTCCTCTCGATTCCTTCCATGAATGAGAGGTCCACTTTCAAATCGAGCGGTCAAACCTTACTACAGTTAGGATCGTCTTAAACCTCCCACTCGGTCAAACATTCCTATAGTTAGGACCATAACCAAAATCTCCTCTCGATTTCCTCCATGAACGAGAGGTCCACTTTCAAATCGAGCGATCAAACCTTCCTATAGTAAGGGTCGTCTCAAACCTCCCACTCGATCAAACCTTCATACAGTTAGGGCCACAACCAAAATCTCCTCTCGATTCCTTCCATGAATGAGAGGTCCACTTTCAAATAGAGCGGTCAAACCTTACTACAGTTAGGATCGTCTCAAACCTCCCACTCGGTCAAACCTTCCTACAGTTAGGGCCACAACCAAAATCTCCTCTCGATTCCTTCCATGAACAAGAGGTCCACTTTCAAATCGAGCGATCAAACCTTCCTACAGTAAGGATCGTCTTAAACCTCTCACTCGGTCAAACCTTCCTACAGTTAGGGTCATAACCAAAATCCCCTCTCGATTCCTTCTATGAATGGGAGGTCGAGCGATCAAACCTTCCTACAGTAAGGATCATCTCAAACCTCCCACTCGGTCAAACCTTCCTACGGTTAGGGCCAAAACCCTAATTCACTCTCGATAAACAAGAAACTCATCTTTAGTTTGGTAATCAAACCTTCCGACAGTTAGGATTATCCGAATCTTTTATATTCTTAGAGTGGAGATCCCACTCTTAGTTTCACCTTCCCGGATTCTTAAAGTGGAAATTCCACTTTAAGTTTCCTTTATAAGTGGAGATAGAATATAAAATTCTTCCTTTCCAGTATCGGGTTCGTCTTTGCCGCAAGAGAAGACACCACTTTTTCAATTCTTAAAATCCGTGTTTCACATGCACGGGGAAGTTTATCCCGAAGCCTAAGTAAGGATAAGTCAGCGCCTAACATGCGTTGCCGGTCAGTCTTTGACCATAAAAAAGGACAAAAACCCATATATTCGATATTATGGCAGGTTTTTATTAATAACACTATAATCCGTGCCTCATACGTACGAGAAATTTTATCCTGAATCCTAAATAGGGATAAGTCAGTGTCTAACACGCGTTGCCAGTTTAGTCTTTCACCAATTGAAAAATATACCAGAATCTAAGTCTGGGGACTTTTATCCTGAATCCTAAGAAGGGATAAGTCAATGCCTAATACGCGTTGCCGGGTAGTCTTCTCCCGTGAGAAAGACGAAACCTACGTATTCAATATCGTAGCACTGAGAGGGTTAACTCTCTTAGCACAACGTTACATATGGAACAGACTTAAACAATCTGCGTATAAGCCCGATTCAAATGGTAATCGGTAAAGGCACGTCAAATCCGTTGATGGCTAAGGATTTACCAAAAATCCAAAGTCTGTATCTGATACATGTAGCCGGATAGTCTATTCCCGTGAGAAAGACAAAGTCTACGTATTCAATATCATAGCACTAAAAGAGTTAACTCTTTTAGCACAATATTACATACGGAACAGATGTAAAAAATCTTCATGCTAGCCCGACTCAAACGATAGTCAATAAAGGCTCATCAAACCCGTTGATGACTGAGAGTTTGCTAAAAATCCTATAAATGTGAGAGTCATTGATGCACCAGCTCCATTAGTTGGTCTCGTGACTTAAGAATCCGATAACTTTAAGATAACACCCATACATGCAGATAAATCAGCTTTAACAGTTGGTCCTGTAGCCACAGCATTTGGGACCGCCACGCTCCAATGCCTTAAGAGCTTAAATTGTTTTAACGTTGGTCAACGCATTGTAAATAAAAACCAACGCCTGTCAACATGTTGAAAATTAAGGTCAACGCCAGTCGGCGTGCTGAAGACTTTGCCAAAATAAGGCTAAGAAAAAATCCAGGTTAAAGGATGATTCCGGGAAGTTCAATCACATTCAGATACAAACTCCTGACAAAGATGATCAGTTCAAAATCAATGACACGAGCTAAGTTCAAAAACTTACACACCAACTTCAGTTTAAAACTTTAACAATGGTCAGACGATAAACGCAGCGCCGGAAGAACTTTATCTATTCGACAAAATACTGAATAGACTGAAGGCTGAAGAAGTCAAGAATTGAAGTGATTCATAGGTCCTTCTATGAAATTGAGGACATAGCCTATCTTATCCAAAGCATTCCAGACTCATCTATAAAAGAATGAGTCTGAAATACTTTGGAGGGGGTATCTGTAGGTATCTAAAAATACCTATAGGTGTCCGTACACAGCTCGAGACGAAAAGAAGACGATGAACGTCGTTATCAGAGTCAAAGAGGATTATCTGACGCCGATAAGTGCATGAAGCAAATCGACGAACCGTTAACGACGTAGCAACATGCTACCGTAATAGCCACCGCCAAGTGGCCTGCATGCTCATCAGCCAGCTCCAAGTGGTTCACGCACTCGTCAACCGCCTACAAGCTAACGAAATGCATAAAGCAAATCGGTGAAGCGGACTGGTCAACAAAATGATGAAATACGTGTAAAGGATGAAACAAGCCCAAACCGAACAAACCGGAAAAGTATCTGGCGGTCAAATCGCGTCAAAAAAACGAGGACCAAAGCCAAGGGCTCGCGTGGGTGCGAGCCACCATTTGGTGACTCGTATGGGTGCGAGCCACCAAATATAGTGCTGAGCCACCAGATGGTGGTTCGCACCCAGAAACGCTGAAAACGTGTTTTTAATACGAGCCACCAAATGGTGGCTCGCATAGTGCTGAGCCACCAGATGGTGGTTCGCACCCAGAAACGCTGAAAACGTGTTTTTAATAGTTTTTTAGGATTCTTTCATTCTAGAGCCTCCCCAACTGCTTTAAATCTATCCCTAAACACGGTTAAATGGTTATTGACAGCAGGTAACGTCAAATTATCAGTTCTTATCAAAAAACACTGCAACAAAAGCGTATGTATAAGAGCCTATGACCTTCTTTCACAGGGGCGAGTTATAATCAAAGAGGGCGAGGTGCTGCCGAATTACAGAGCTAAGAGTCACGAATTTCAGAAAGGGTAGCTAGATCTTGGTGATTTTCTTCGCATAAAGAGTGTATTTCAAGAGATCTGAGACCCGTACCCTCTTTTCTTCGGATCAAATTTGGTTTTGATCTCGAGAAGAGTCGTAATCTCGTTTGGTCGAGATTATCACTTATGCGATTACTTCCTTGGTGAAGTAAGAGTTTTGAATAACTTTTTTGTTAACCGGATCTGATCTGCGATGGTCCACGGATTAACGTGCCCCCGACACATGTAAAGATCCCACACAAGCAACGGGTAATAAACATCCTATGTGTTTGTTTTAAGAGAGACTTGTAATTTTATTTATTTATTTGTGTGAGAGAAGTATTATAAAACGATTGTAATGAGTTCCTAGATAATGAAACCAACTTTCACCGCAAATAAGCGCATATGCCCGTTTATATACATGCTATATTCTCCGTCTAATTTTCCTTTATAAACCTCATGTTTGTCAGATTAATTTAAATGACTGTACATAAAATATTATGCACTAGCCACCGAGTTACCGTGGAGCGACTTCTGTAAAACTATAAAAATAACCATGACCCATAACACATCCGATCGAGAGTGCATCGTCTAGTCAATGCTATAATAGTAATAGTCAAGGAAACCTCATACCGGGATATCGATATCAAGGGAACTCGGGACTCATCACATCGGGATATCGATGTCGAGTGAGTATAGTCATGCTTTGAAGCACGCTTATAAATCATACTTTTAACAGGAGTCGTCTTCATATACAGTCTCTCCTATTGGATAACAAGTAGGTGATAAAACAACAAGTTTCCATTGTCATTCAGGTCAAATACAGTATCAAACAAGACAAATACTATGTGTATAAACAAGAGTGTCAAATTGTCGGTATCATTATAATATGTGACAAACACAGGTAACATTCGCATATTATAATATAATGAAATCTTTTAAAATATCTATTATTATAATAACTCAAAATAATCCTTTTAATTCTAAACTAATCTTTTAAAAATCATTAATTTATTAATTCAATATAATCCTTTACAAAAATAAAATCCTTAAATTATTTCTCATAATAATTATTCAAAAATAATCTTTTTCCAAATCAATTATTTTTTAAAAAAATTCTCATTATATTAATAACGAATCTTATAAAATCATAAACTTATTTATTTAAAATAAATCCTTTTACCAAATAATTTCTTTTAAGATATTTATTATCATAATACTTTAAAACCAACCCCTTTTTCAAAATAATTTCTTTTCTCATCATAATAAATCTAAAATAATTCTTTTTCTCAAAATAAATTCCTTTAAATTTTTTTTATGAATTTTCTAAAGTGATTCCGTTGTCAAAATAAATTCTTTTAAATCTATAATAATTATTTTTAAAATACTATTTATCATATTGTTATGATTTAATTATTATTTTTTACCAAACAACCCACGCAGATAAGTACATCACAATTTAATATATACAGATAATTCATAACAGACTAAAATGTAAAGAATGATAAGCTGAGCAACGAGATCTTGCCTACGAGGCCAAGGGGTCTGAGGAAGAGGTGGCGACGCTGCTGGGCGGAGGTGGAATGACGGGTCTGAAAGAGATTGGCGGTGGATCTAAGTGGCGCGCGGCTGCGTTGTTGCAGAGGAGATTGACAGCGATGGCTTGGATGCTGGGCTGAGACACTGAGGGGGAGAAGGCAACGACGATGAATGACTGAGGCGGGCGGGTCGTCGTCCAGACATGGAATTGACGGCGAGGGTTGTGCTGAGGCTGGTACGATGAGGAGGGAATGGGGGAGCTGGGACGTGGGATGAGGTGGGTGGGCGGTAAGCGCGGTTGAGGAGGGTGGTTGGAGTGTAGGGTGCCGACGAGGGAGAGAGGCGGGTGGATCGAGAGCGCGAGAGACGTGGTTGAGGGACTTGGCGGTTGTGGTGGCCGTCCAGCGTGTCATAAAGATCCGAGGCTTGAGGCTGCTGGTCGGCGTTACGGTGGGGCTGGAGGAGTTGTAGCAGGTGGCAACGAAGGGAAGCTGGAGAGAGAAAGGAAGAGAAAGAGAGGAGGGTACGTGCGCGGCGGCGGTTTTGGAGATAGAGAGAAGAGAGAGAAGCGAGAGAAAAACAAAAGGAAATAAATTTA
>NC_033801.1:12733917-12743917 GCF_001876935.1 Asparagus officinalis | reverse complement strand
TCGACAAGACGGAGCCGACCAAACCTACAAAAGTTTGGATTGCTACTGTACGTTTTGTTAAATTCCCTCTGGTTTGAGAGATATCAGCGTTTTTGTCTATTTTGTGAAGTCAAGCATTCAAGCAAACTTGACTTTCAGGTGGATCTGACTTCCCTCAGGTGGGCCTAACTTCACTCAGATGGACTGTTGAGCTTTTTGCTTATTCCAAGTTGCTGTGCAGAGATAAAGGCAATTTTTATTGCCTACAAGCATATAGGACTGTGGATAACTTTTTGGTCCAATACATATTTACCCACTTCATGTTTGCGCTAAATACATCTATCTTATCCACCATTTTAGCATGATCTCATTATCTAGGTTGGTCCTATGAGCCTTTCCCTTAGCAACACATCCATTTGCCTTAGAACTTGATGTGGCCGGTGCTTCCTTAGGCAGAGGAATCTCATCATCATCTAAAACATGTACTTGAGGGGATTATGAGGTAGGCAAAGGTGAGTCAGCATCATTTTCAAGATTTATGTACTCGCTACGACTAAACTTTTTTCAAGCATCACTAGCAAATTCCCCTCTAGTTTGATCATCCCTGATGATAAGGGCAATATCATCATAATACCTCAAAGGTTTATTGACGTATTGTCTAAGCTTAACATTCTTAAAGATCTTGTCCTGAAAAGTATAGTTGAGTTAATTCAATGAGAAAACAAGAAAATAAGATAATTAGTCAATAAAAATGCAACAAGAGTTTATTTACTTCAATCCGCCAATCCAAACATCCAGGATCCATGATGTCAGTCTTGATGCTATCATCCTATCTAGCACCACTAACATTACAATAAGTTTCCATATCATGAAATCTTATACGTAAAAGTTTTGATGCGCATGATATTACCCTACTTAAATATTGTGTTTAACTATTGTGTTTAACTTTTCATTAATATGTTGAGATGGAACTACACCATTGCCTTTGTGATTATCTCTCCCATTTAATGATGTATTATCAGCCATTACTAATTAAATAGTGAGAATTAGATATTATATAATTTACAGAATAAGCAAAACTTGAATACATGAAAGAAAAAGCAAAACATAATAACTGGAAGAAGTATGTAGGCATCAAAAATTACCTATAGGTCCCCGAACACAGCTCGAGATGGAGAGAAGACGATGAACGTCATTATTCTAGTCAAGGAGGATTATCTAATACCGAAAAGTGTATGAAGCGAATTGGCGAACCATTGATAACGTAACAATAAGCCACCGCCAAGTGGCTCGCGCACTCACCGACCAGCTCCGAGTGGTTCGCGCATTCATCAGCCAGCTCCGATTGGCTAATGCGCTCACCGTCCAGCTCCAAGTGACCAACGTACTCGTCAACCGCCTCCAAGTTAATGAAACGGTGAAGCGTACAAATCAACAAAATTACGAAATACGCGTAACGACGAAACAAGTCAAAACCTGAAAAACCGGAACTCTCCCTGGCGACTAAGTCGCACCAAAATGACTCGGCCAAGGCCGAGCCACTATTTGGTGGCTCACACCATGGAGCCACCAAATGGTGGCCTGCACAGTTCTGAGCCGAAAACGCGTTTTTAACGGTTTTTTGGAGGATTTGGTCATTTCAGAGCCTCCTAACTGCTTTGATACTATCTTTGAATGTGATTAAGAGGTTGTTAACTACGGATAACGTCAAATCATCAATTCTTATCTAAACACCCTGCATCCGAAGCCCTATAAATATGAGCCTAGGGCCTTCTTTCACGAGGAGCGAATTATTATTAAGACGAAGAGGTGCTGTCTAACTTTAGAGCTAAGAACCACGAATTTTAGCGAAGGCTGGTAGATCTTGACGAACTTCAGTATAACGAGGAAGCTATTCGAAGGATCTGAGGCTCGTTCCCCCTTTCCTCCGGATCAAACTTTGTTTTGATCTCGAGAAGAGTCGTAATCTCACTTGGTCGAGATTATCACTTCTGTGATTACTTCCTTTGTGAAGTAAAAGCATCACAAACTAACGCGTCCCTGACACAGGCAAAGATCCCACACAAGCAGTGGGTGGTAAACGTCCTATGCGTGTGTTTGAAGAGAGTTATAATTTTTGTTTTATTTATGTAATGAGAGATCTTATAAAAAGATACACTCTCTTGAATTTGTAATTGATAAACAATTGTAATGGATTCAGCAAATAAATCAATTTTCACTGCAAACAAACAAAGTAAAACATGGATACATGAATGAAAAGTAAAATATAATAATTGGAAGAAGTACCACATGAATACATGAATGAAAAAAAAACGTAATAACTGGACAAAGCAAAATAGAAAGTGAAAGAGTACATACATGAGTATAAATAATATAACAAATATGAAAATTAAGTCTCAGTGGTTACACCATGATTATACGTATCACAGTAGTCCACCCACATCACCTAAGCAATGTCATCCCCAAGAGTCTTCCACTCATTTCTTGATTCAGTTTGCTTTCTTTGGGTTTGAGCCTGAGTAAAATAAAATAAATTATTGTCATTTTCATTTATCACCTCACCATCAATATCTTCATTAATTTTTGACTCGCTGAGTAGTTCATCACTTGAATCACAGTTATAATAAAATTATGAAGTACCGTGCATGCTAATATGATATCTACTTGTGTAGGAAATGGGTAATGCGGCTTAGGATACAAAATCTTAAAACATTTCTTCAATGTGCCAAATACAGATTCAATCTTAGACCTCAAAGAAGAATGTCTTAGATTGAATAATTATCTTCTATTCTAAGGTGTTTTACCCGAATGTTCTTTCAAATGATATTGAACACCATGGTATGGAGATATAAAACCTGGCATGGTGAGGTACCCAGCATCACAGATAGTATTTGCCTATAATTTTATTAAGAAAATTGTTAAGGAAGTCAAGTTTGCATATTAAATTTAAAATGTTTTAAGTTAAATTTTTATATAATTACCATCATAGACTTTCAATCCATGTGGTTATGGTTGTGGTCTATATAATGCATCCTGAAGAATCTTATAATCATTTGCAAACCCCTCCCAACCTGCTAAAACATATATAAATAATTTGTTTGGGGTGCAAGCTGCAAACACATTCTGTGTAACACCGTTGCGGCCTCGAAATCGTGCAACAAGATTAATCAGAAGCATTGCATCAACATGAGTCTCACCTATCATACCAATGTAATCCTATAATACGTGTATCACATCACTAAGTTATCATTTATTTTCATTGATTATACATGTAACTGTGTTTAAAGTGTAGATATACCTTGTAATAAGGATAGTATAGCGGGTTGTTAATGATCTCTTAGGGAATGTCATTGGAAACTTGTCTCATGTAGCGTCCATGCAAGTAAATAATTGATTGTAAAATCTTGTTAAACTATCTACTGACTATCTCCCCTGATCTTATGAAATAAGATCTCACAATGTGATTTTTAGATTTATGACCCAAAATGTCCAGTATCATGATAAGCTATTCTTCCACTCTTACATTCCTTGAGCTTTTTAGAAGCCTATCGTTCCTCATTATACTTGCTAGTTTAACAAAAGCATCACTCCACATTCTAATGTAGTTTACACAACTATCACTAAAACCATTATAAATACGCTCTATGTGTTCAATTCTAGCCCTCTCTTATTTTCTTTTTTTCTCACTTGGACCGTACGAATTGATTTACTTCTAGCTTGCATTCTCCTTATGAATGTAAATATTATAACAAAAACAGATAGTGCAACACGTTGAACCATATTAACAATACTTTGTTCATCGATATAATCCCCATCACCATCCATCTACGATGCAAACAACAACTTGAAATAATTAATATGCCTAGCAAGCATACATATACAATATCAATAATAAAAACTTCTATCAATTAAAATCCCAATAAGCATTGGGTTGTTAAAAAGAAAATTTTAAGAGGCAAAAGTTTAGGGGGAAAAGCATGCAGTTACAAACAAATCAACTATGTGGTCTCATGGGATACCATGTAGCCAACTATTAAATAAAATTCAAAAAGAAATGTGTGCACACATAAATGGGAGAATCATACAAGTATAGCTACACTAATAACTTGAGTATTATAATAGATGCACTAATAAGCATCTCATTACTAAAAAAATAATAAAAGTAATCTTAATAAGGGAAAAGAGGGGATATCAAACTAGCTAGCATAAATGTTGATAAATTGATATCAAACACTGGACTATTGATGATTATATTTTTTTTTTGGTAAATGAAAAATTTTATTCATCAACCAATATGAAAGAGTATGTACATCAAGAATCTCATCACATTTAGTGAGATAACAAAGTTTTGTATCTAAAGCTCAAAAGATGTTTGAGCTTGAACATTGTATATTACTCTATCTGTGGATTCCTCAACAATGCACCACCTGTATTATGCACCAGATATTACATATCCTGAAACCAAAATGCACCCTGCTGTGCTTATAAGGAAATCAACCAGTTTTTGCATCTCCAAGGCATCTCGCTGTTGAGAAACAACTGACAGTAAATCCAAATGCACCAGATAGTGCACAACCTGAAACTAAAATGCATCCAGATTGTAAAACGTGCACAACCAGGCTCATGTACATGTTTTCACAGATGATAGCAGCGAAGACCTTGAGTAGCAAATCACAGTTTGTGCTCCTTTTTTCCCCTCAAATGAAAGCCCTCCACAGCAAGCAAATCCTCTACAAAGATAGGATCTTTTTCCACCGCAGTTCATAGTGTCAACACCAGCTCCTTATGCTCATTCAGAAGGTTGCTATTAAGGATGATGGACAGGATATCCATTTTGATTTCCCTAATCAATCAATCAACACTCTTGCAAACTTGTGTGAAGATTCTTGTATTTCTTTCCCTCCAAATACTGTAAACAGTTGCCACCAAAGCCATTCTCTTGATTTTATTTTTGAAGCCGCTTCCTCTCGACCTGATATTATACCAGTTCAGGAGCAAATTCCAGTCACAAGACCTCCAATTGAACTTTAGCCAATCCATAATATCATTCCAAATTTCACTTGAGAAGCAACAGGCAAAGAACAGGTGATTTCTAGATTCGATGGCCTCTACAGAGCACAGGATGCAACAATTGTGATTGATCCCTACTTAGAAGTTTATCTTGTGTGAGTGATCTGTCAAGGGTGGCTAGCCACAGCACAAAACTATGCTTAGGAAAACTTAATCTTTCCCAAACAGTATCCCGTCACATTACTTTAGCTGTAATAGGAAGTAAAGCATGATATAGTGCTAAAATTTTCAACTTTGAATTCCTTATACAAGAGCTGATAAGATGTAGAAGGTTTGTATCTCCACCACAGAGATTCAACACCTTGTCTCTAATTTTTAGGATTTGTTTCCACATCCATGAGTCCCCAACTTTAGCTTCAACTTGCCAAATATTCCTGTGTTTTAAATATGTGCCATGAATCCACTTTATCCAAAGGAGCTCTTTGTTTGAATGAATAAACCATATGATCTTAAGGGCAGATGCAGTGTTCCCACTTTATCCAAAGGAGCTCTTTGTTTGAATGAATAAACCATATGATCTTAAGGGCAGATGCAGTGTTCCATGTAACTGCAAAGGAGCTCTTTGTTTGAATGAATAAACCATATGATCTTAAGGGCAGATGCAGTGTTCCATGTAACTGCAGAAAAAATTCCTAAACCACCTTGATACTTTCCTCGACATATTACATCCCAAGAGACAAGAGAATGCTTGTTAGAGTTGTCAGCTTTTCCCCATAGAAAATTTCTACACAACTTATCAATTCCATGGAGAACTTTTTTTGGTAGGATATAACTTGAAGTCTAGAATAATTGAAACCCAAGGATGACACTTTTGATAATATTGTGAATATTGATGATTATATTAGTCATACACCATATTACATTGCTTATTTTTGTCACAATATTCACATCTTGTGGACGTCGAAAAAGCACCAAAAATGGACAACTGCTTCTTTTGTAACCCCTACTATGAGATGAACTATCAACAAGCATGCAGTTAAGTAACCCTTCTGCTATAGTTAAGATAAACTATCAAAAACATAAAATGTAGAAGACAATGATAACTTCAAACATAAAGGTAAAGTACTTATCACCATATTAGCAACATTGGCATTTCAGATCTCAACATCAAACCAAAAAACAATTCAGGAATAAGCCATCTTCTTCCTCAATCAAACCAATTCAAGAATAACCCTAAGCAATTTCGGGTAAAAAAAGCAATTATCAGCGATGAAGAAGCCGACAAATAAGGTGAAAGACAATTATCAGCGACGAAGCAATTTCAGATCTTAACATCTAACACAATTCAGGGGACGAAATAGATAATTTAAAGATCTCAACATCCAGGTGACGAAGCAATTTCAGATTTCTCTCACCACAAAATAGATAATTTAAAGAAAGGTATTAAAGTTTAGGAACTCATGAGCAATTATAAGCAATGAAGAAGCCGCCGAATAAGGCTAAAGAAGAAGATGGCGAACAAGAAAACAGTGACGAAGAAGGTCGCGAGAGATTTCTGGTAGGTGGAGAGAGGCAAATGAGGTAACCCTAGCGTCCCCCAAAAAAATCAACGAGAGAAACCAGTGAGAACTTGTCAGAAGCGGCTAGGATTTCTCTCAATTTCTCTTTGTTGGGGATGGAAACCGAAGAGAGGAAAAAAACTGAGGTGGAGGAGTTTTCACCGTATTTTTTCCCCATCAACCCTAACGAACCAAACCCACGAAAAGAAACAAGCGGAAGAAAAAAAAATCCAAGGTGAACTTGATGTCAGGCCTAGAAATGGGTTTCCATGGACCTTTTAAGCAAACCAAACATGCCCATAGTAGCAAACAATGGCCTAAGCCATCTTGTGTGCCATGCATTGGCCCATGGCCCGTTAAAACTTTTGTAAATTCTATTAATTGCTTAATTTGTTTATAGCATCCGACTTATTGGAGTTTAGAAAATATAACTCATGTTTGGCAACAAAGTTATAAGTTACTTATTTTACTTATACGTATCTTTTTACTTATAAATTAACAAGATCATGTTCAGTGAGAGTTCACTTATCTACTTATTTTTAATTTATAAGTAGTCAAAAAATAAGTTGGGAATAAAAGTAGCTTTTCCTATCTACATTGAAAGACCACAATACCCTTCATACCTCTTTTTTAATATTAGTTATTAATAACCATATATAATGTGATATATAAAATATATTTTATTTTCTTACTATAAAATAATTACTATTACAATTAATTAGTTAATTACTAAATAATTTACTAATAATTACAACTCATTGAGTTAGTTATCTTTTTTATTGTCAAGAGCAAGTAATTGTTATTATTAATTGTTAAGTAATTAACAACTGAATTTAATTAACTATTTATTTTCATTTTTATAATGAATAAGTATCCTTATTAATTAATTTGTTAAGTAATAAATAAACTTACTAATAACTATTATTTAATTACTTATTTATATTTTTATTTTCAAGAATAAAAAAATTATTCTTATTAATTAATTAGTTAACTAATAGATAAAATTATTAATAACTACCACTTAATTAATTGTTTTTTAGAATACATAATTATTTTTTATTTATTAATTAGTTAATTAATAAGTACATTTAATAATTATTATTTAACTATTTATTTATATTTTCATATTCTTAAGAATAAGTAATTATTCTTATTATTTATTTATTTATTAATTAATAAAGTTATTAATTATTATTCCTATTACTTAATTATTTAATTAATAAATAAAATTATTAATAAGCATAATTTAACTAATATGAAATTAACTAATTAATAGTAGTATTAGTAATTAAAAACCAAAATTAGTGTGATATATGATAATATTTTACTTAAATATATTTAATATTATGAAATAATTATTTTTATTATTTTCTTAGTGTATTAATTAAAACTTTATTAATAAATATTGTTTGATTAATATATAAGTAATTCATTATTCAAATGTGAGATTTAACAAGATGCCCTTTTTAGCCATTTGACAACTATCGCAACCTTATAAGTTATTGATTTACCAAATAAATAACTATACACTTATCCTTATGAGTTTTACCAAGCACTTTACTTATTTTTTTACATCCTTAGAGAGCATCTTGAAAATAAGTAATAAGGAAGTTATAAGGTAACAAAAAATCAGTATGTAGTAGCCAATCATGCTTATAACTTGGAGGAAAAAAATTACAATAACTTCAGAATTTTGATGTAGTGACATGATTTTTAATATGATATTAGAAAAAGATAGCGCTCTATCTCATGAACTTCAACATGCAGAAGAACATTAGAATATAAAAGTAATATAACCCTCAATCATTATTACAAGTTTAAAATTTCGGAGTAGTGGAAAGATCTTTAACAATACTTTTTTACATGAAGATGTATTGTATTTATTTTTCGTTACTCCCTGCTGCATACACTCTCTTGATAACAATTTCTTCATCTAACGTACATTATCCTAGTTGTAGGCTGTCTAAAAATTACAACAGATAGCTTATCCCCATCAAACATCAACAATGGAGGTTACAATTCGATGACTTCCAGAAGGCTACAATTTGAAGACTTTCACGTAGATCGATGAATGTTACAAATTAACGACCTTCACGACAATCGATGAAAGTTCTGATCAATGGTCTTCACAATCAATAATGAGAGTTGCAATCTAACGACTCTCACATTCAAAGAGCTAAAGCGAAGATTACTAAACAACGATCATCGCGACACTCTGACAGAAGAGATTACAAGTCAACGATCTCTTCAATCCAAGACGCGGGACTCATCCCTGCATCCCAGAGGTGAAGCACAAGTGGCCTCATTCTAGAGTCAAAGCTATGCAAAAGCAGCTCCTAAATGCTGCAAACGCAACTTCTATTCGCTGTCAAACGCAGCTATGCTGCAAAACGCAGCTTCCAACCACTGCCAAACGCAGCATCTAACTGCTACCAACGTAGCTTCTAACAGCTGCCAACGCAGGTTCCATATGTTGCCCAACACAGCTTGCAAACACTGCGTTTAAACGCAGATTTCATTCCAGAATGCAGAACCTGCGTTTGACTCGTTCAAACACGAGTTGAACGATTCCAGAAACCATTTTCTCCCCATGATCTGAGGGATTTCCATCCCCACTTAGGAGCGGATTAAGGAGGCGGTTACACCCTATTCAGCCCCACTTAGGAGCGGATTAAGGAGGTGGTTACACCCCATTCAGCCCCACTTAAGAGTGAATTAAGGGGGCGATTACACCCCTTAATCCCCTATAAATAACTAAAAAATCAGTTTAGTTGAGGGCTCTTTGGCTGGGGCAGATCAAGAGAGATCTTTGGATCCTTGAGCATTTTCAGATCTAAAGATCAGCAAAGGGCATTCTTCGGCAACAGGAGCTATCTTCGTGCTTGGCTTGTCTAACCAATTACGGTTAAGATCAATCAACTCTTTTACAATAGTTTAAACTCGTTCTGAGTTATCAATTCGTTCAGAGTTTCAAACTTGCCACACAAGTCCTCCACAGCGTCAAATCGTGAGGAGAAGATCATGTTCCAGTAAAACAAGACGTTTGGATCGTCAACGAGAAGCAAACTTGACGCGAGCATTTGAGGGAGGCATCTCATCGCTACCATGAAGAACCCAAAATTAAACAAAGTGGAGAATCCAGATCATTCTCCTCTCTTTTGTAATCGAAAATCCAAATTGTAATTGAGATCGAGAGAATACAAATCAAATTTCTTTCATTTTATTTACTATAAATTTTCCACCAAGCACTAGTACTCTAAGTAGGGCCCTTCTACCACCTGCCAAAATTTTGTACGTTATTAATTTAAGCATATTTCTCCATAATAATAATTAATAAAATGGGCAATCTTGATCGATCCACTTCTTCGTGTAGATTTGCTTAGGAGGGTATTAATTGAGGAGGCAAAAAAGTGCACAAACAGTGTTACTTTGTTCCAGCAGCTACCAACTTG
>NC_033801.1:12733316-12733901 GCF_001876935.1 Asparagus officinalis | reverse complement strand
TTACTAACATGCTTCACTGTAGTGAAATGTTTTAATTAGGTGAGTTTTCTTTCTCTTTGAGGCTGTGCTTGTTTGAGCTCTAGCTTCATATCTGATATCTCACATTTGAGATGAGATTCTTGATGTACATAATTTTTACATTTTGGTGATGAATAGAAATTTTTATTTACCAAAAAATAAAACAAAGTCAAAGATTTTCTAACTAGTTTGACTTCAACACTTCAACTAAGTTCACCATATTTCGTTATTCTCATTTGAACGTACTTACTTCATTTCCATCATTAATTAACACCAAACCCAAAACATGTTGTCGGTAACTAATTTGTTGCCAAGTTAATTAATTCCCTCAAAACATTTGTGATCACACATATCATCACTTTCCTTATGACAAAAAAAGAAAAGAAAAGATATGCTCCCTTTCTTCCACTGGACTTGCTTCTTAATTTCATCCCGTCTAAAAGTTATAAACAAGCTCAACAGAGATAGAAGATGAGACACTCAGACACGTACTAACTGGGCGCGTGCCGATCCGGCCTTGATGACGAGTACCCCACACGGGTATATATGAACAAGGCACCAAGAAAC
>NC_033801.1:12716787-12733292 GCF_001876935.1 Asparagus officinalis | reverse complement strand
CCCAGTCTGGATTGCACTTGGGTTCAGTATCTCAAGACACATCTTCAGTCTTCTCCAAAACCAAAAGAAAAAGTCTACGACATCTGTTCACAAACTATGAGACATGTGGCCTTAACAGAGGTAAAGGCTGCATAGTTATCAGCGTACGTACGTACTCTCATTCATAACAATGCTCGTTAAAAAGTTACCAAAAATGACAAGTCTAATAAGGATTTGGATCCTCTCCACTACAAAAAAATAGTGGAGAGAGCACTACTTTTAATCTCAAGCATTGATTATTTAGTAGACGGTTATGATACAATCTAAATCTAACACTTACCATACCCCCGTGTATTGCACTCATTCCTAATTTGCACTAAAAGAAAAAATCATAACTATCAACTAGATAATCAATGGCTGTGATTATGTAGTGGTCCCTCCACTATTTTTTTGTAGTGGAGAGGATCCGAATCCGTCTAATAAGCCTTCGTTATAAGCGTGGCACAAACCATGAGACACGTGGCCTTTAACAGAGGTAAAGCCTGCACAGTTATCAGGGATGCATACAAGGAATGGATTTACAGAGAAAAATATGAAATAGATCACATCATTTCTTGGTAAATAGAATAGATTGAAACTCGGTTGTATCAGGATATATATATGAGTTGTCACATTAATTATTGTTAGAATTAATATAAAACTATAATACTTGATCATTACCATAACTTCACTACAACACCTGAAATCTACCATAGCGGCCGAAAAACGCTATGGTCTTATTTCATAGCGTTTTAATCAACGCTGTGTCAGAACCCGCTATAGTAGGTCTGTGGCTTTACATAGCGTTTTCCCAAACGCTATCGAAACGTTTCCAACCATATCGTTTTTATGTAGCTATAAAAGAGTATTCAATAGTGTTTATATATTGCTATGACAAATATCTTTTATATCTACATAAAAACGCTATTAGTTAGTTTCCAACCATAGCGTTTTTATGTAGCTATAAAAGAGTATTCAATAGCGCTTCTATATTGCTATGAAAAATATCTTTAATAGCGGTTGAAAACGCTATTAGTTAGTTTTCATTCATAGCATTTCAACGCTGCTATTATCTTACATTTGATAGCGTTTGAGTTACTACAATGGCGTTTCAGTGAATGTTGTCTTTCTTCTTTTAATAGCATTTCAACAATTGTTTCCACTTCTTATAGCTAGCATTTCAGTTGTGCCTATAAACCTTTAAGGTTAAACTAAAAATAACTTCCAATTGTGACAACCATAAAAGCAAATATTTCATTTAAAGATTCAAACTAATACATAACCAAGTTATAGCATACAAGAAGAGTCAACACAAATGTGCCAAAAAAACAAATACTAGTATTTGGATAGTCCAACATGGAGTACAAGAAATTAACCATAATACACAGAACAACAGAAACTAAATTTGCTGCATTACATATGACTTGGAAGACTCATCATCTTCAGCATTTGAGTACTTGTACTGCTTCAAAAAAACAGAAATTAACAACACCAATAATGAGATCCTAGAGCCATGAACATTATATGGACACAAAACATAAAACAACACCACCATTAATTAAAAATCACAAGCTTATATTAATTTCTTTAATAATTTTGTTTAAATTTGTTATTAATAAAAATAAGAAGACAATAATTTGTTCTTTATTAATTTATGCATGAAAAACTGGCTTTAATGATAGCAAAGAGAGTCAATACCTTTATTTGAATGGTTAGGTTGCTCTTTCTGATCCATAGCCTTTCTTTATGGTCAGGGTGAAAGCGATACACCTTCAGGGTCAGCATGCAGCTGGTACTCTCCAGATAGCTGGTCTCATTTCCCTATATTGATATATAAGGCTTGAGCATTAATTTCTTGTGTGAATATTGGTGTAAACATAATTGATATAGTTGATTGCTAAATGTATAATACAAGGAGCAAATGTTGAACAAAAACTAGTGGAAAATAAAAGAAAAATGCACATCATGCATCAAATATTCCCCACAAACATCATCCAAATCCAAATGTAGTGGTCTAGCGGCAACAAAAACAATAACACTGATGATCCTGTGTGTGTAATCTTTCTCAAAGTAATATCCAAAGTACATCGTACAGTTACTGAATGCTAAAAAAACATATGAAAATGTTTGCAGTAGATGCATGCAAGTGATATAGCTGATTTCATCCGGAAAGAAGTTAACTTGCCACCTGTTTTTCAACTTTGGCTTTTGACCAAATGACAAAATAAACTTCCTATCTAACAGGACAGCTTTAACATCTTAATCTTTTTCTTTTTCTTTCCTTTTAGAATTGCTGTAAACATAATTGATACCTCTATTTCTTGATTGCAGTGAGTGATAATTTGCATCCACTGCTTGCAGGAGCTATTTTAGTGTGTTCTGTCCCTCCTTACTCCTGATCCCAACCGGCATCACAAGCAGTAGATGAAAGAATCGATCAGCATGATAATTTAATGCTTTTAATTAAGAGAAATTGAAAGAGAGAGAGTCTAAAAGCACTATAAGCAGAACATGAAACTCTAATGCTCTTCGCTCCCATCCCCGGTTGCTTATTTTGTATTTCATTTGGTAAACACAGTGAATAATACCTCCAAATTAAGACAGTCCTTGTTATGCTCTCTATTACTAACTACCCACTTTCTGTCAAAATTTCCCTCAAAAAACTCCTGCCTGGATACGGTCCAGCTCCCAAGCCACTATTCTATATTCCATTAGCCGGTAAACAAATATATAATAATAAATAGATTTCTAAATAACGAATCACAGGGTAACCTCGATAATCTGGTAGTAAAAAAATCAATAGGCAAACCAACTGTAGAAAACAGCAACTAATAACAAAAGATAAAGTATCAATTATAAACCTTAGGGCTTGTTTGGATTGAGGGGAATGAGAATGAAGGGAAGTTAGGGGAACCATTCACCTTGTTTGGGAACACTTAGGAGGTGAAGTTAATTCACCCCAGTTTCCCTTGGTTCACCCCCTAATAGTATAAAAATTGTTACCCCCCAAATTTGGGTGTAACCAAAGGGAAGGAAATTCCCGTCCCTTCCCTTCCCTTTCCTTCACTCAGTTTCCCTTAACTTCCATTCACCCCCTACAAATCCAAATATGCCCTTAGTACATAAATCAAGTTCTGCGTAGAGTATGGCGTGATCTGTATGCAAACCAAGCTTAACCAGCAGCATGAGATCAGCAGCAACATGAATCAGAGCTTAACCAGAGTATGCAAACCAAGTGTAAGGGTAAAGCATAGAAGCTGAGATCAGTATCACACAGAAAAGAGTATGCAAACCAAGTGCACTTTCTAACCACAACAGCATTTAAAGTAGTCACCAATTATGTATAACTTACCAGCTTTTCAAAGCATAACAACTTTGTCTGACGGCCAAGCTATTGTCGTACCAACGGCATCTTCAATGCATTCTAACTCAGATGTCGGCCTCCAAAGAGATGCACTAGGGATCCTAGGGATATCAACCCAAACACGCATAGCATTAGGACCTAAAGGAACGAAGTGAACAACCTGGTTCGGATCACTTGAAGACCAATGTCCTTCAGCAACTATCTTTCCCGAGCCACCAATATCTAACAAGTTGCACTTTTTCTTTGAGTTGTTCACACTCTAGCAACAATACAAAAACAGTGATATCAATTATAGAAAAGAAACTAGTATAATCAAATATCAAAATAATGATAGTATCAGAAAAAAAGGTTACCGAAGGAGATGATATGTTTGTAGATTCCACATTGTTAATTGAGATATTTTCCAATACAACCTTGTCAGCAGGCCACGCTACTTTAGTGCCGATAGCATCTTCAATAGATGTCATGTCAGGCGTGGGTCTCCATAAAAAAGCTTCAGGACTTGTTGTGACATCAACCCAAACAATCATGGCATTAGGTCCGAGAGGAACGCCATTAACAAGCATTTTTGAATCATTGGAAACCCAACGACCTTCAGCAACAATTTAATCTTTTCCGGTCCAATTGAAGATCTTGCACTTTATATGATTCATATTTTTACTCTACCAATCAATGAAAACAAACAAACTCGACTTAACTATTTATATGTAAGATAACTAATATGAGTAATAAAAGTAAATGAGCAAGCTAAAAATTATTTTACCGAATGCATGGATATATTGTCTTCATTGTCAGATTGATGACTGATTTGGAACACCACCTTATCAGCTGGCCACGCTATTGTCTTCCCCTGAGCTTGTTGCATACAGAACATATTAGTTGTAGGCCTCCAAAGAAAAGCTTCTGGTTTGTTTGGAATGTCTACCAACACTTCCATTGCATTAGGACCAAGACGAGCATGATTTACAAGCTCCTTTGGGTCACTAGAACACCAACGTCCTTCAGCTACAACCTCATCTATTCCACACCAATCTAAAAGCTTGCACTTGTCATGTGGTTTAGGGCACATACTCTACAATGTATCAGACTATAATTAGAACATAAAACTCTATCCGGAATATAACACATGCAATTTTCAAATTTTATACCTCATAATCGATTAAAAAGAAACATGCTAGATAATTTTCCTCTTTTACCTTAGGACTGGTATTATCAATTTCGGGCCCATTCTGCTCATCTTCATATTCCTCATTCTGCATTCTCTAACAACTCAAAAAAATATTATTATTATTAATTGTTAGCAAATCTAGTTATAAAGACCGGTAACTAATTTATAAACGAAACAAAGCTGAATTCAATGAGGCCCTCTCTCAAACAGGCATATGAAAAAGTTATATACCAAAACAGTAATGACGCATGGGAATGAGGTTCCCTCTGTTCATGTTCTCATCTTTTGCAAGTCACTTTCATCTCTGCATCCAAGATGTGACAAGAATATATACTATGATGTAAAATAGGGGAAAGTTTATTTGCATAGTCACAGTGGTCCAAAGGAATGAGTCTATTAATTCACAGAAAAAGACGTACATGAGGAAGTAGAAGAGAATAAAAACAGCACAATAAACTTTTGTGTCCGCTCTTGTATATATATACTCATATCAAATAATATCATTTTATACATGTTGGCTTTCATGAGTCCATGATACCACTGCAGTCAAATATGCAAAACAGTAGCTAGCAGAAAAATAAAAAATAAAAGATAAAACTGAACTACATCAGTACATATAAAAAATAAAAGATAAAACTGAACTACATCAGTACATATACATGCATCAATATAGGAGGATAACTTACATTTATACGTGCATAATACATTGAACTACATCAGTACATATACATGCATCAATATAGGAGGATAACTTACATTTATACGTGCATAATACATAGTAAAAAACTTACAAATATCACAATCTAGGATGCTACAGATTTATAGAAGAAAATGACCATAAGTATATAAAAGTTTTGTTTGTATGGGACTTATCTAGAGAGAAAAGCACTCAATACTCAAAAAGCAGGCCACATGTTTTAAAAGCTCTCTCTAAACTAAAGTACATCCACCAAAATATGCTTTTGGTAATTTAAAAAAAATCACTATTGGCCACAGTTACAAATAAAGATGTGTGAAGCTAATGAATGAAGTAAGATAGAGGTGAAATAATTCAACACTAGGCTACTAATTATGCTTCAAAACTCAATCTAAACAGTGAACATGGTTTCATCATAGAGAACCCTGGCATA
Source organism: Asparagus officinalis (assembly GCF_001876935.1). NCBI lineage: Eukaryota > Viridiplantae > Streptophyta > Magnoliopsida > Asparagales > Asparagaceae > Asparagus > Asparagus officinalis. The sequence continues at coordinate 12,727,612 of NC_033801.1, read as the reverse complement.
TCAAACATTGAAATTTTGATAGAACCACGGTGTAAAGCACATGATTGTAACTGCAGCACCATATTCAGATTAGAAACAAGAGATCTTGTGGAAAAAAATGAGAAAAAAAATTGTAACTCTTTGAGAAAAATGTTGTATTCTATTTCGGAAATAATGGCTTGGATGGCAAATATAGTCCTTTAATTGAAAGTTATATAGATGTACCTGATGATTTCCAACTAATTTATGGACCACAGTCTCCAAATGTTGTATTCTATTTCGGAATTCAGAATTTTCCTCTTTTAGCTGGAGCACATGTTTGTCTCTGGCTTGTAAGAAAGATACTTTGCTTATAGTAACTCCTCTTCCCATTCCTCTTAATCGCCCAGGTTTTATCTTTTCCTAATACTTTAGAAAGAGCGTCTTCTCTCACATTAGTTGATGAGGATGAAGGTGTAGCAGTTTCAATTTTTTTAAGCTTATCCTGAAAGGTACAACATATATATGTATTACATTATATATACATGTTCTTCAAGGCAAAGTAATATATATTCACTCATATGCAAAATTAGTGTCATTACAATTGTTTCACCAACTGTTGAATTCACCGGTGTACCATCTTTTTTTGTGTGAGCTTTGATCCAAGCTTTAACCCTTGACACACTAGATGGGTCTGCACTATTTCTTTTCTACAATGATACATGTTTAAAAAAAGAAAGACTGATGATATACTCATAACTTTGCCTTAAGAAAACATATATTAATGTATAATGTATTACCATATATCAGCTGTTAATCGAACCATTCCCTTGCGACTGCAAGTGTGTGGGACTTGTCTGTGCCTTAATGCCTTGAACTTTTCACTTTTGACCTGGAGACATTGGTCCTTTATCATAATAACATCTCTTAATATAAGCTAGTGATTAATTATCTCAGAAAAACATACCTTAAACTCTGGGCTTGTTTTTGTCTTGATAAATTTCTTCCAAATTGCTAAAGATGGTATGTTGTCTGGTTTGAGCTGAAGTCTTTATTCCTTCTTCTTTGTTGCTCGTATTTGAGCAACTAGTCTTGATTTTGAGGCCCTCCAAAGACATCCCATCGATTGAAATATGACATTCTTTTGCCATTCTTCTTCTAATATGAATCTTGCCTGCATTTTATATGCATGAAAGTATTATTAGCTGAAGGACTATATTGAAGGAGATTTTCATATGTTAGATAGCTTATGTAAAATGATAGTAAATTATTACCTGAACTTCTTCCCATAATACAACTTTCAGACCATCATCAAGGTTCCTACAATCATCAAGTGTTACAGGTACATGCTCTTGTACAAGAGGGCCCAAAAACGATGACAAGTGTAGTGATCCGGGTCCATATGGTTCACCAGAATCAGTAAATTGAATCTGAATTCGGTTCGCAGGGTCCCTAGCAAGATTTTTCTTTTTTGTTGGACCCCTTTTCTTTTTTATGCCTCTTGCAGCTTTAATTGTATCTTGTGTTGGTGCATCTTCAGCTGTATCATCTTCTTGGACCATATCTTCTTCAGGAATATGAATATTTGGAACTGGTCCATCTTGGGGAGCTTCTTGATTGACTTGCGTAAGGCCTTCCATGGCATTCACACCCCTCGCATAATTATCCACCTAGAAGAAGTAGGTACTCCAATTAAACTATCATTAATTAAGCTTTCATGAATTCTGAAATTAAGCTCTACAAGAAAAATAAACAGTTCTTCCTTTTACGCTGAAAAATAGAACACATATAGAAAACTAAAATTATAAAAAGCAGAAAAGGATAATATAGGCATATGATCATGCGATAACTATACCATAATACTGTTCTTCCTTTTACGCTGACCTGTCTTTGTAGTCTCACCAACCATCCTCGTTTATCTGTATTAGAAAAAATAAAGGTAAGTATCTATATAGTTAAACCTGGTTTCATATGTGAAACAAATTATACATATATCAAAATCACAAATAAACACAGTGACACACATTTAAAGCATGAACAACACCAAAATTATTATAAAGTAGCAGCCAATAAGACAAGATAAATCAAACATTTTAAAGTATGATCAACAATCAACCTCCTTACCAACTAGTTCCAATCACACAAGTAGTCCCTCACAGTCCACCCTGACATAACTCTCTGTCTCATAATCATCAATATCCATTTCAATTTCCTGTGGCAAAAAAGATGCATCTGCATTCTCATCATCTGTCTCCAACTCATGGTAACCTCTTGGTGGTGCCTTCATTACTACATACCAATTAGACGAATCATCTTCTCTTGAATAAAAAACCTGTTTTGCTTGAGATGCTAGGATATATGGATCTCTTGCAAATGATACTTGACTCTGCTGTAAGTTTACAAGTGTGAATCCATCTTCTTCCTTAACACCATTTCCTTTATTGGCCCAATGACACTTAAACAATGGAACATAAAACAGATGGTAGTCTAGTAAAATGATATCTGTCAATATTCCATAATATGAAACCAGATCAGCCACTTGTGCAGTATCTTTTGCACTTGCTCTACACATGGTTATTGCATCATAAGTCACCCCACTATTTTGTGTTTCCCTGTCAACATCCTTTGTGTGAAACCGTAGCCCATTGATAATGTATCCCTTACATGATAGTGCACTCTTTTTAGGACCATATGCCAACCATCTTAATGTCTTTGAATGATCATTCGAGTCAATAGGAATCTACAAAATATTAATATAAGCGTTAAATGGTGTACCTCAGCTAAGTAATAAATACAAGAACAGATTTGAGATGATTAATTTTAAATAACCTTATTTTTTGTCCATTCTGCAATTTTCTCAGTATGCCGCTTCCAAAGTAAGGTCTGATTTTTTTCAAGCTGTTTGTATTTTGCTTGCAACTCCTCCAAATGCATACTAATAGAACACAAGAACACAAGACCATATGAATTATAAAATAAAACTAATAAATAGAAAAGCAAACTAAATAAGTACATAAAAATAGCAATGTACTTACTCTAAAAATGGATCCATTATTGCTGTGTTCAGTAATACTGAACGATGTGCAATATCTTTCTCTTTATCGGTAAGTGTGATTGAAGTAGTCTTAGATATAGGACGACCTTCAAAAATGACATCATTTTCAAATTCTTCATTGCGAACTTCTTTTTCCTTCACATGTATTGACTGTTTTAGAAACTCGCTACAAAAGCCGATGCACTCTTCAGCTAGGTATGACTCTGCAATACACCCCTCAGGTCTTGCAGGATTTCGGACACATTTTTTTAGTGTCTTCATGTACCTGAATAAAAGAATTTAATCTTGTCCATGATCAAATTAAAATTTCATAATGGATTTTAGCATGAAAAAGAATAATAAAAAAATCTAACCTCTCAAAAGGATACATCCAACGAAAATGAACCGGACCACACAAGCGTGTCTCTCTTGCTAGATGAACCGGTAAATGTACCATGATATCAAAAAATGACGGTGGGAAAAAGCGTTCCAGTTGACACAAAGTTTCAATGATCTCATTCTCAAGGTCCAACAACTTTTCTCTATCAATAGCACGCTGGCATAATCTATTGAAAAATCTAGATAATCGAATTATCGCTTTTCTAGGCTCTTTCGGTAACAATCCTCTTATAGCAAAAGCCAACAATTGCTGCATTAGGACATGATAATCATGAGATTTAAGCCCCATAATCTTACAATCCTCTAATGTTATACAGTTCCCGATATTTGAGCAATAACCATCAGGCCCTTTGAAGTCATATATCCTCTTGCAAAATCTTTTCTTTTCAGACATTGAAAATGTATGTGGTGCTGGTGGAAGGTACAATCTGCTTCCCCGCTGTTCTGGATGCAAGTCTTTCCTAATTCCAATATCTTCCAAGTCCTTACGAGCATTTATCCCATCTTTTGATTTCCCACTATGCAACATAGTGCTTATTATGCTCTTACAAATGTTTTTCTCTATGTGCATCACGTCTAAATTATGATGTAATAGAAGTTCCTGTAAATAAAAAATAAAGAAATACATTAAGCAATTATAAAGCTAAAACAAAATATATAAAAAATATGAAATAAAGGAAAAACAGAACACTAACCTTCCAGTACGGTAAAGAAAAAAAGATAGATCTTTTCTTCCACCTAGTAAGCTCATTCTGATTATCAATGTCACTTGTGTCATCCTCATCCTCATCATCATCACCATCATTCTCATTATTATTCCTTTTTCTTTTTTTGTCTCCACCTTTTCCAAAATCATTTGGAAAATCATTTAGAACAGCAGAAATATTGTGACCTGTTAAGGCTCTGGGCTTGCTTCCATGCTCTACACTATTATCAAACCATGATTTCTTTCTTCGGTATGGATGTGAGGGTTTCAGAAATTTCCTGTGACCCATGTATGAAAACTTCTTGATGAAGCGTAACCTTCTATGATGTGTATTTTCCCACATATAGGGCATGCTTTTCTTCCTTTTGTAGAACAGCCAGCAAGATTTCCATATGCTGGAAAGTCATTTATAGTCCACATCAACATTGTCTTCAAATTGAAAGTTGATTTGCTAAATGCATCATAAGCCTCAACCCCATTCTCCCACAACAATTGCAAATCATCTACAAGTGGTTGCAAATAGATATCTATGTCGTTTCCCGGTTGCTTTGGACCAGGAATCAGCAATGTTAGCATAATATTATCTTTCTTCATGCACAACATAGGAGGCAAATTATAATTCACAAGCATTACCGGCCAACAACTATATTTAGAGCTTAAGATGGAGAACAGGTTGAAACCATCAGTAGCAAGTCCAAGTCTGAGATTGTGTGGATCAGCTGCAAATGAGGGCCATTTATCATTAACCAGGTCCCAAGCTAAAGAATCAACAGGAAGACGCATTTTCCCGTCTGTGCTTTTGTTATCAAAATGCCATCTCAAATCTTTAGCCATTTGTGAAGACCTGAACATCCTTTTAAATCTAGGAATAATAGGAAAATATCTCAAAACCTTAACTGGAATGCCTTTTCTGATTTCTTTACTGCGCTTATTTATCTTCCATCTTGAAGCACCACATGTTGGATAGTTGTCCAGTTCCTCATACTTCTTTCTAAAGAGACAGCAATCATTCACACAAGCGTGAATCTTTTCATACCCCATGTCAAATATCTTGAGGAAGCTTTTAATCGAGGCGGCTGAATCTAGCAAAACATTGTCCTTTGGCAACATACGTTTAATGATACCTAACAACTCATTGAAATGTTTACTTGATAATCCACTCTTGCCTTTGAGTCCATACAAATCTACAATGGCTGACAACTTTGTGTAACTTTCGCAGCCTGGATACAAAGGAGTTTGTGCTTCTTCTAGTCTCCTTATGAACTCGTCACCATGTCCATGTTCAGAAGGTTCATTAATAGGTATAGGCTGAACAAGTTCTTCATCTATAAAGTAGGCAGCTTGGAATAAGTTATATGTCTCGTCCTTAGTGGCTTCATAATCAAGCTTCTCACCACTTTCTTGTTTCTCTCCATGCTTATTCCAATGTGATTTCATTCGGTACGAAAGATCCATCCCCTTTGTAACCAAGTGTTCAAAAATTGTACTTCCATCTTGATGGCTCATATTACGACATTCCGTGCAAGGGCAGAACATCCTTGTAGGAAATCCCAAATTCTTTTCAGCTGTCTTTACAAATTGTAATGCTTTTTGCTGGTACTCGAGGGTGGATCTATGATTTTCAAAGAAAAGGAGCAAGAACAAAATACATTCCAAATCTAGTTAAATTACTACAATTTTACAAGTATTGGTGAACCAACAGATTAAGATATGATTCTTATCCGTGGAGCCACACCCACTCTTTTTCCTTCATCTTTTCAATAAAGATTTATGCAAGCAATGTCTAACATATGAAAACAAAAATAAACTAATGTCAACATATGAAAACAAAAATAAACTGGATGATATAAGGTATGAAGTCGTTTTTGCATGACAACTAACTGGTGGTTTCCATATATTCTTGCTGACCTACTAGTAGTGTTATCTCATGTTGAATGTTCAAGACGTGGAAGTCTGTTGTTGTTCCAATTAAATTGGAAAGTATGCATGGGGAATGGTTTGAGGATTTGGTAACTGATTTAGTTTTCTCTTACACTGGTGTTAGTTTTCTCTTGCACTGGATGATATAGTGTATAAAGTCCCTTTTGTATACCATTACAAAGTTAAATTTTATAACTTTATAAGCTTGCATGACTTGTTGATTGTCTCATAGTAACAGAAAAACAAAATTAAACTAAACCCAGCCTAAAATCCCAAACTCATTCTCATTATCATACCAAGTATACCATTCGAATGAAACATATAATAAACTCAAATCCTAAACCCAGACCATTCTCATTATCATACCAAGTATACCATTCGAATGAAACATATAATAAACTCAAATCCTAAACCCAGACTAAAATTGAACACCATAAACAAACTAATACGCAATTATCATTCAAATACCTAACAGTAAAACAAAATTAAACTCTTACCCAGTTATCAAATTAAACTCAACAAGAATTTCAAAAGGAATTTCAAAGGAATACCGTTCTTCAGATTGCTCCCTGATCTGCAAGTGCTCTACATCACAAATAAACCACAAATTCATCAAAACTAATCTCACAAAATAACTACCCAAAAATGACATCAAAAATCAAAAGAAAAGGGTTTTCAGATTCTCTTAAACCTTTCAGATTCTCAAATTAATCCCACGGATCTTCAAATTAATCCCACGGATCTTCATATGGTCTGGCAAAATCAATAGCACGCTGGCATAATCTATTGAAAAATCTAGATAATCTAGTTGCATCAGGTTTCCAGCTTCATTAGCAACATACATCTTAAAGGGAATCTAGATGCCTATATATGAAGAGAAAAGGTAGGGATGCGGAGCTCAAAATGGACTCAGGCACTTTTACTTTTTTACTTTATTTATTTTACAAGCAATGTATTGACAGCTACATCAAGTTTGCGTTTGGAAATCAACCTTAGGTCTAGATATATATAAATCAGATTATATATGCTAACGTTGAGCTTTATTAGGACTTAACGATCACAAAGTGAAATCAGGCAAGAAAAATTGAGATTTCTACAAATTAACCTACATCACCCCTAGAAAAATACCAAACGCCTATGACTATGATGCGTTTCCCTTGACATGATAACGAGCAAGGACCACGATTTCAAGACTGTAGGAGTTATTGTGTGTGAAGTCAATCATAGTTGATTGTCTATTTATACAATTTCAATCAGATGCATCACAAATAAACCACAAATTCATCAAAACTAATCTCACAAAATAACTACCCAAAAATGACATCAAAAATCAAAAGAAAAGGGTTTTCAGATTCTCTTAAACCTTTCAGATTCTCAAATTAATCCCACGGATCTTCAAATTAATCCCACGGATCTTCAAAAGAAAAGGGTTTCGGAGGTGGACGAGAGACGAGGAGGGGCTCCGGCGGTGGACGAGAGACGAGGAGGGGCTCCGGCGGTTCACGAGAGACGAGGAGGGGCTCCGGCGGTTCACGAGAGACGAGGAGGGGTCTGTCTAAAAGGTGATCAAAAAGAGGAGGGTCGGTTTTGGACGCGCACCGCCGGCAAACGACCTGCGACAGCCAGTCGGAGGCGACACCGGCGACGACTCCGAGGCGGCAGCGACGAGTCGGAGGGCTATTAGGGTTTGGGTGAAAGAAAAGGAACGGGAACTGATTATTCGTGGGGGGTTTTAGAAAAATAAAAGGAAACGAAAATATAACACCAATCTCTCCCTCGTTTTCAACACACGGGTTTATTTTTCAGTCTCCCGCTTAAGATTTCAACGCGGCTTAACAAAAAAATGTGATCAATTATTTAAAGCATTTAAAATTTTTCAAACGCTATTAAAAAATAAGTCACATACAATTTATAGCACTTACAACATAAACGCTATCATTCAACGCTATAAAAAAACAGTTTTGTTGTAGTGCTTCGAAATTTTGATGTAATAGTTAGAAGAACTAAATTTAAGATGGAATCAGAGCAAGTCATGTCCAAACCCCACAGGCCACGAATTAAATGCGGATTTTCTAAAAATTGACACCACTACGTACGTGAGTCCATGTTTCGACCCATAAAAAAGGACGCTCGACGTGCGGGGACATGTTAGAATTAATATAAAAATACAATCCTTGATCCTCACAATAACTTTAAGGTTTTGATGTAATGATTAGAGGAACTAAATTTAAGAATTATTAACAAAATAAATTATCAAAAGATAAGGAATGATAAGGGCGACCTATTTTGTCGCGACACGCATGCGATGTCGAGTCTGTCCACTAGTCCATCTCTTAACAGACCATTTACTTTAGTCAATTCACAGCTATATATTATTTCCCAAGATGTATACATTCGTGCTCTTATTAGTGAAACCCAATTTGACTAGTTGGAGACGCCCACAAGAATTTTCCAAAATTTCCAAATTAAAGTAATCACATGCACGTTCTCCCCGGCCTCTTCCCCTCGTCTTTCTCATGAACTCATGAATCTTTTCCGCTCTTAATTACTTTCTACCAACCGTCACCTCGCTCTGCCTTCGCCTTCGCCTTCGCCTTTCTTCCGGTGAGTGATGGCCGGTAATGAGAGATGGTTAGCGACAGCTAGCTGAGGACAACAAGCACTCATCGACAAGACAAAATAGAAAGTGTCTGAGGAAAGTTGATGTTGAGAAGTTGAGGGTTACGTCAGGGTCGATGATGATTTAGGGAGTTTTAGAAATTGTTAGTGGAGATTTAGGGTATGTACGTACGGAGGGTGGGGGAAGCATGGGTTGTTTTCAAAGGAGGAAAATTAACATCATTTTCTAGGTCGAAGGACGAGAGAAAAGTTTTCTCCCAACTTTTTTTTGGTAGAGGGACTAGGTCGTCTAGAAAAACAGATACAGAATATACATGAATATGGAATATTTAGAAGAAGATAAAAGGACGAAAGAAGAAGATAAGAAGAAGGACCACAAATTAAAAGGCCTAATATTAATATCGTTTTCTTAATGAATGACATTGCTCTAAATCAATCATCTGCTCTAACCTAATTAAGGTGGTGCTTTCATACTCTTAAGAAGATTGTTTTACAATCAGATGATCTACATCTCCGAGTCGATCAATTCTAAGACGCTAGCTCTTCTAATTCTGTTCATTTCAAATTTAGCAACAGCAGGCAAGAATTACACGATCTACAATTGAGAATATATAACGGGATATTCTATTATCAACAATAAACCAAATTTTAAATTCGGATATAAATTAGTTACCAACGCTGCAATAGAAAGAATACAAACTTGTTGCCCATCAATTTTAAGACTTGAACAAAGCTATGGTTAGAATATAAAAATATAATCTCCAACCTTCATCTTAACTTCAAGTTTGGATATAATTGTTGGGATTTAAGATAGTATTAGACAATTCAGATTCGAATCTCACCGACCACAAATTTAAAGTAAATTTTCTAAAAATTATCACTGCTGCATACCCTAAATTTCAGCCCAAAATTAAAAAAAGGCGCTCAACTGAAACGGGTTAGAACATAAAAATATAACCCTGATTTCTTACGGCAACTTCTAGATTTTGTGTAATGATTAGTATTTTAAGAGCTACTAGAAGACTTAATTTTGTCAACATGCCACCGAACTAAAGGGAATCAGTACAGAGAAAAGTGAAGGGGGTCCAAGATAAGACATCCATGAATCTTTGTCTTCTAGCTACTAGCCGTCTAGCCCTTGTGTTTGCATGCGAGTCCTCCAAAGATTTCTCTTTCTTCAATTTGCAATACCATCCAAAGCTGAAAACAATGACGTTTTGTTCTCATGCACTCCTCTCCAACGTGACCTCGATTAGATCGGGTCCTTACTTGCATCCAAATATTATGCAAGTTACGAGTACGAACTTATTTACGTACGGTCAAGATTTCGCGTACAACTTCTATATATTCGACTGAAATCAAACAAAATATAAGTGAATGGGTTTTCCATCATCGGTGGATTAACCATGTTGTAGTCCTTAGAAATCAAATCAACTCAAAAGTTTGTACACTGGCAAATAATTATATTCTTAATGTTAAATCTTTCTACCTCTTTTCAGTGCACGTGGAGCTATATATCCTCACATATGAAATTTCTTGCAAGCTAGTTGCATATAAGGATTTGGTGTTTTCCCACAAATTAATGTTCAGTGAGATGAGTTTTGATGTAGCAAAAGAACCCTTTGACACTGCTAAATTTTCACAAAATCTCCCTTAAACTTGACCTTTTCGAGATAAAGCCTCCTTTCAGTTTAAAAATGTCATAAAAACCCCTTTATGTTTGCGTGATTTTGAACTAACCCTCAAACTTTGAAAATGCTACTTATCGCTTTATGTTTGGGATGTCTTAGAAAATTCTTTCAAACGTTATCAAACTTTTCCAACTAACTCCATAAACAATGTTACCTGAGCTGGTAAAAGACTAAAATTACACTCTAATTATTAAATTAAATAAATTAATGAATATTTGAGTTAACTAAAATTTTAACTTTAAGTTAAGGGGTTTTGTGAAAATTATCCTTAAACTTATTGAAAAGGATGTGCATGCAAGAGTTTTTATTGAAATTTTTGATTATTTTGAGCTGGTAAAAGACTAAAATTACACTCTAATTATTAAATTAAATAAATTAATGAATATTTGAGTTAACTAAAATTTTAACTTTAAGTTAAGGGGTTTTGTGAAAATTATCCTTAAACTTATTGAAAAGGATGTGCATGCAAGAGTTTTTATTGAAATTTTTGATTATTTT
>NC_033801.1:12597554-12713789 GCF_001876935.1 Asparagus officinalis | reverse complement strand
GTACCAAGCATACCTATTCTATATTATATCTATATATTTATTTATTTATATTTATATTATTTAAGATGAGAGCAGGGGAGCAGAGAGCAACTGTGGGTACTTAGTGGATTAGCAAATAGTTATTCCCACAACTTTTAGGTTCATATTGCTAGATCTTGCTGAATATTGATATTTTTTATTTAATAAATGGGTGGTAAGAGAAGTTGGGGAATCAACTTAAGTTGTAGTAGTCTTTACGATATATATTATATTTATATTAGTATTTTATTATATTAATATATATATATATATATAGGGAAAGTGATATATAGGTGGACACCCTAGGCTAACCACCTAAGGACGGCGGCCTAAATCATTTCATTTCCTGTTTTTTGCGATTTGTCACTCCGTTTAACTTGATCTACACGTCTCTTAAACCCTAAACACCACCAATTTTAGGATGACCCGTCGTGGTTTGGACCCTTATCTACTCGGCTAGAATTTCTAACGCGGTTTCGGGCACATGATAGAACTTTTTACACGGTCTAACGATGGTCATAACACAACGTCGTTCACCCCAAATTGGTGGTGGTTAAGAACGTAGTAGATCAAGTTCACAGAGCAGGCGGTCGCCCAAAAAATTTAGAATTGTGGTATGTGTCTAGGGCGTTTAGGGCCATCTAGCGGATGTCACCTAATTCCTTTTCCTATTTTATATATTATATCTATTATTTATATATATATATATTTATATATATAGGGAGGAGTGAGAGGCGAGATGAGGAGAGCAAAACTGTGCAACTGACTTTAAGCAAAAAGTTTTCCACCAAACATTTTTAGACCACTCTGATGCCTCAGGATCCCTTGCATTGATTGAAATTATTAATTAAAAATAGTGGACTAAGGTTATTTAACATCCAACTTAAGTTGATTAGGAGTTACTATTTTATATATATATTATATATTATATATAATTATATAATTAAAAAGGATCATATATATTATTATATAATATTATTATATATATATTATATGGAAAAGTGAATTAATGTGGACAACCCGTTTAGGCTCCCACTAAGGCACGCGCGCCCTAAATCACTCATTTCCTTTTTTTTTTTTACGATCTACTCCGTTTGGAACTGATCTGACGTTCTTAAAACCTCAAACACACCAATTTTAGGGTTGAACCCCGTACGTGTTTTTGCACCTTATCTACCGCTATAATTTAACGGTTTCGCATGGATAGACTTTTTACAGCTCAACGATGGCAAAACACAACCGGGTTCTCGTCCCAAAATTGTGGTTTGGATTTAGGTGTGATAGATCAAGTTCCGGGCAGGTCGGCAGATTTTTTTTAGATGATGTGATTCTTAGGCCGACACTGTCCTTAGGTGGGAGTAGGGTTGTCACCTTAGATTCACTTTTCCATATAATAATATATATATTATATATTTATATATAATATATATTATATATATATATATATATATTATTATTAATATATATATATTAGAAAGTTATTCCACCAACTTTTTAGCACTCATACTTGGCCTGGGATCTTACTGAATATGAATATTTTATATTATAATATGAGTAGAAGTGGGTGGACATCATTATTGAGTGGAGGTCTTTTATTATATTATCATATTATATAATATTTATTATTATTTATATATATTTATATATATATGGGAAAAGTGAATCTAAGGTGACACCCTAGGCTCCAACCTAAGGACGCGGCCTAAAATCACATCATTCCATAATTTTTTTTGCGATCCGCTCCGTTGAACTTGATCTACACGTTCTTAAACCCAAACACATCAATTTTAGGGTGAACTTGTCGTGTTTTTGACCCTTCGTTGAGCCGTATAAAAAGTTCTATTCGTTCGAAACCGTTAAATTTGTGACGAGTGGATGAAGGGTCAAAACACGACGGGTTCACCCTAAAATTGGTGTGTTTGTGTTTAAGAACGTGTAGATCAAGTTCAACGGAACGGATCGCAAAAAAAATTTATGGAATGATGTGATTTTAGGCCGCGTCCTTAGGTTGGAGCCTAGGGTGTCATCTTAGATTCACTTTTCCCTATATATATATATCTTCTTTTTCTATCTTTTTTTTAAACAACATATCATAAACGAATATTATAGCATGAAATTAAACCAAAAGATTTATAAGCACATATGAAATTATCGGGAACATTTTATTCTCTCTCTATATCTCATGTAAGCATTATCATCAGTATATATATATTATCATTATACTTCCAACCACCATCGCCACTGCATGCTGATCGATGCTACATCTTCAACGAATCCAGTGCCTCCTGAAAAAGGTCAGCCTTTATATCTCTATACTCAGGCCAAGTCACTCCCCTATAAATTGGGCCTTGGGCTGGGCCAACAACAATGTCGGGCAGCGGCGACACTTCGCCTCGCCGGCCCACAAGTAAGCGCCGAAGCTCTTCGTGTTGCTCCATGCACAGGCCCGGATGTGTAGCGCTTTGAACGCGTCCGTTTCCGTCAAGATGTGCAACAAAGTTCCTAGGATCACGATTAGGCTTCCCGTTGACGCGGTCGCCGTCGCCATTGCCGGGCCGGAGCCATTACTCGGCCTTAAGACTTGGAGCCCCGGTGTGCTGTTTTGGTAGAGGATGGTGACTAGGCTCGAGTCGGAATGGGCCGCCATGCCCATGGCCCGGTCCGGGTCGGGACAGGCCGGGTAAGAGTTTAATCGGACAGCACCCGTTAGCTCGTTGGGGTCTTGGATTAGGGTTGTGCAGTCGTCTTTGAGGCCTAGAGAGAGGAGCATGAGTTGCATTAACCGCATAGAGAGCCCCTTCATCTCTTTGTCGTAGTCCTCTATTACATTGCTGCGTGCAACATTTTTATGCGCGCGGTTAGTGGTAATTAATAATGGGCTCGGACCGCTTACGACTAAAAAGGCAAAGGAAGGAAATTGTATCCTTTGTATTTAAGGGTTAATTGCGGATAGACTCCCAGTAGTATTCGCCTGATCGATGGAGGGGTAGACCCCATGCATGAAGTTACAATTGTGTAAATAGACTTCTGGAGTGAAATTTTTTTGACTCTTGAAAGAGTGAAAAAAAAGTTCTATAGAGGATAGATATATAGACTCTCACGGTTCTATTGGTGCGAATAGACGCCCAGTTGCTAATTTTGTTTTAGCTCTTAAAAGAATCAGAAAAGGTTCACTGCGTGCAGAGGGTCGGGTCTATCTGCACAGTTGGAATTTTATTCGCAATCAACCCTTTATTTAATTATATTTGATTGTGAAAATCAATACCAAGAAATGCAGCATATTTAACATGTTTTACTTAAAATACGGTGAAATTTTATTTATTTTTAATCATAATAGTCTATCACTTAGTATTTACTAAGATTTTAATTTCTCTTGATGTAATTAAAAAAGCCTAAGTGCAAACAGTAGAAGCGACAACTGATAAATGTCAGATTTAGATCTGTAGTGATTCTATGTAAATACTATGAACTATGCAGTACTTTCCTACTAACTACAAAAGAGTTGGATCATTATACTCATAATTCTTGACAACAATTCACATAAAATTCCAGTATCCTGTATTACAAAAACAATATCTAATTTATAATATAGTTATATATATCATTAGATGTAAATCTTATTATCAGATCTTCTATGATGAGCCTTTCTTTTCCCCATTTTGACGTATATGAACAAGATTGATTCTCTCTAATGAACATTATTCATTTAATCAATCATGTTAACGATATATTACTAACACCAAATTAATTAATAATTGGAAAAAAAAACGTTACCAAAACTGCGAAGGATCGTCAGGCCACAACTTCCTCGCATGCTCCCCTACCGACGTCCCCGCAAACGTGAACCCCTCCGACCACATTCTCTTCGACCCGACTCGAGCGGTCCGAGGAGCCGGCAGGGACACCGTGGCCAACGAAGTGGAATGCCCCAAGCGACTCGCAGGACGTTGGAGCCGGAGAGGTCGACGACGGGGAGAGGGGAGGAGGAGATGGGGTGGTCGGTGGTTGTGGGCCAAGAGTGGGTTTCTGGGACGAAGTTCATTGAGTTGAGCTCAAGAGGTGTGTTCATGAGTGAAGGCATGATGATGAGGATTACGAGAGTGAGAGAGTGTTCTTTTTAAAGGAATACTTATAGAGAATGCTCAGAATGGACAGTACTCTAGTATTTATAGGATTCTTTGGGGGGTTAAAATGATATAAAGATTTGCTAAAAGGTATGGTGGATATATGGTGAAAGATGTGGAGGTGAATATTTAGGGGGTGTTTGTTTCAATTTTTTTTTTTTTTGGATATAGGGTTGATTACAAATTCTAGGATGAAAAAGTGGTTTTTTTTTGAGTTTACGGATTCCATAACCTTTGTTTGATTCAAAATAAATTTTGGGATATTGAATACCCAAATAATAAAAAACTAATATATTATAGCATTTGTGAAATCCCCTCTTTGAGAGAGGATTTAGGCTAAATCTCTCCCAGCCCGTGTCCAGCTCATCAAACTTTACACTGATATCCTAAAATCAGTTTCGTAGGGTCACCGCTTTCGTCTCCCTGGTCTTTTACCTGCCGTCTTATTTTCCGCGCGAAAATCCTAGATCTCGTTCCCTCCTCTCCGCCTCTACGACGCCACCCCCTCCCTCCTCTCCGCCCTCAACTTCACCGGGATCCGCCTCCTCCTCAGCGTCACCAACTCCCAGCTCCACCGTCTTGCCTCTCCTCAACTCTCTCTAACATTTTGGGTTAAATTAGTTTGGGGTTTCTGTTGTTTCAACCGAACTTCTCTGAACTGCGCCTCCTCCTCAGCAGGTAAATCTTGTTCCCTTTCTTTGTAAATTAGGGTTTCTTTGTAAATTTGGGGTTTGGTAAAAATGATTTGGGGATTTATGTGAAATTGATTTGGGGGTTATATGTGAAATTGATTTGGGTTTGGTGAAATTGGTTCTGCACAATTATTAGTCTGTGAAATTCATTTGGATTTGGGGACGAAATTGTTCTCGTTGCATTGCTTGAAAATAACTAGGATATTCTTATCTGCGTACTTGTAAGATTAGTTTGAATTTCGTTTGAATTCTTGTTCTATTGATTAGTCTGTGAAATTGATTTTGAGTTCATGTTCATTATCTATGCACTTGTAAGATTAGTTTGAATTTCGTATACTATTTTAGGAGTTTAATTTGTGTTTAGTTTCATTAGTTCATCCCTTCAGTTCTATAAAAAAATTTATTTGCATCCGAGCACTTGAACATTCTTGATTACTTAACTCCTTGAATTTTTGAGTAAAGTGCTTAGTTGATCTTTGTGGACCAAACTTTGTTCTATAAAAGATTCATTAAGTAACAATTAGATTCTTATATTTGTATTATCATTCTAATATTTGTTTTAGTGAGTACAAGACAATGTATCATATTTTTACGGGAAATTTCTTTTTAAAACAATGTAGATAGACGACATTGATGAAGAGATGTTAATGCGGATGACTTCTAATGCTACTATCTCTGCGGTGATTTGTGTGTTTGCTTGTTTAATTAGAATACACAGTAGAAGGAAATCGATCATTTATCACCCTAAGGTGGAAAAAAAGAGAAGATAGATTCTAGAGCTAGGCACATAAGTCGTGTGTTCAATGGCACATAAGCAAACTTTGAATATTTACTTATGAGTAAACTAATTTTATAATATATTATTGTATAGGACAAAAAAATGCAATAGCTCTAGGTTGAAGGAGTATTTGAACACTCCTCTCATTCACTATGAGAACTTGTGTCAATAGCTCTAGGTTGAAGGAGTATTTGAACACTCCTCTCATTCACTATGAGAACTTGTGTTATATCGCGGGAGATGACCAAGTTGAACACTCCTCTCATTCACTATGAGAACTTGTGTTATATCGCGGGAGATGACCAAGCAAAGGGTGATCTCACCAAAGATATAACTGAAAAACTTGACTCTACGCAACATTATATAGTTGATGAGGATCATGTCGATCTTAGTGATAATGAGGTTGCTTTGTCCTCTAGTTCACATCTTGAGCCCGAGAAATCAATTGGGCAAAACAACAACACTCAAGCTAAAAATTAAAGACTTCTAGTGGGATAGCTTCTACATCAATTGATACATCAAATCCTAGGAAGAATAGTAGCAAGGCTAAAGAGGATGACTCTCTCATGCGCGATTCCATTGAGACAATGTCATTCTTAATTCAACATCAATGCATTATACATTGGAGTGAGACCATGGCGAAGGCTCTAATGGCGCATGAGAATGAGTTTTCTGAGGACACATTGGATAAAGTGCTTGATTACTTGTATGAACATGAATCAGATTCTAGGAGGTTGATCATCAAAACAAAAAAAAAATGCTCAAAAGCTATTTATAGTGAAGATTATCAACGAGCAAGGATTCTAGGAGGTCGTATTTTGGGTTTGACTTTTAAAAACTTGATATTTCACTACTTTGAAAACTTGACATACCTATTACTTTTGTAAACTCATTGCATAGTTAACTACTTAGTGATGAAATTTGAGCACTTATGGATATGTTGCTAATTATGTAAGTTGAACACTTAGTGGTGTAACTTTATGCATATTTCACTACTTTTACCAACATGATGCATGTTTCACTACTCCAATTGCAATCTCATTATAACTTGGGTTATTTTGCAGGTTTATATAAATATAGATGGATATGATACTTGATAGCAATCTACATTGCACGCTATGTATTGGTATTGCTATTTTGTATTTCAATTTGGACAATGATGATGGTCCTACTGTGAGAATGCAATCTCTAATGTTTTGCGATGTTTAGGTAAGGCAATCTAGAATGAGAATGCAACCTATATTATATTTACAATGTTAGGTGAGGCAATCCATTCATGTGATTGCAACTTACATTGCAACTTCATTGTTAGATGAAGCAATCCACGTTTTCCATTTTTATACCTATATATGAGCCCCTACCTTGGTTATATATAATTAAAATAATGGGATTTGGGTCATGCTTGGTTGCTTGTTTTTTATGGCTTGTGGGTTTGTTACAAGCTTTTCCCTATTATTTTGTTTGGGTCATGCTTGATGCTTGTTTTTGATAGCTTGGGTCATGCTTTAGTTATTTTCAGTGACTGGTTTTTTCATGTCACTATTGATACAAGCTTGGTGGCAGCTTGTGGGTTACTGATGCATGGCAGATTTGTGTATGTATTGGTTTGCCATTGTTCAGCTTGTGGGTTACATGATGCTTTCTCTTATTATTTTGCTGGTTGTGTTCAGCTTCTAAGTTAGAGTTGGTTACTTGTTTTTGATGGCTTGTGGATTTGCTACAAGCTTTTCCCCTATTATTTTGTTTGGGTCATGCTTGGTGCTTGTTTTTGATGGCTTGGGTCACGCTTTAGTTATTTTCAGTGGCTGATTTTTTTATGCTATGATTGATATAAGCTTGGTGGCAGCCTATTATTATGCTGGTTGTATTCAGCATGTGGGTTACTTCGTTAGAGGATGTCATGGTTGTTTTCAATGACTGGTTGTACTCGGTATGCTTAAACTTTGAGTCAATTTTTGGGTTTGATCTGCTTGCTTGTAGCCTTGGTTATTTCGCTGATTGTTGTAATCGGCTTGCTACATTTTGCAGCCTATCCTATTTTGCTACTTGTCTTTGACGCCTTACGGTTTTGTTGTAATCAGCTGTTTGCTTGTTTTTAATGGCTTACGAGTTTGCTGGGTTTTTTGATGGCTTGTTTTCTATACGTTGCTATAATCAGCTTGTTGCTGATGGTTGCTGGGTTTGTTGTAATCAGCTTGTTCATTTTGGGGTGTTTGTTCAAGTTTTTTTGGGATATAGAATGGATTTAAAATTCTAGGATAAAAAAGTGAGTTTTTTTGAGTTTTTTGGATTTAGCTATGATGATTGGTCATATTTTGATAATGCCATATACAATGGGATTTCATTATTTACAGGAGGCATTCAATAATAAAAATGCAGTCCATATTACGTTTGTAATTTTTAGATGAGGCAGTCCATTATTTGAATGCAGTCTACGATGCAATTTTATTATATAGGTGTTTTAAAAAATAACCATTTTCTGGGCCTCCATATTATCAATTATTTTTCCTTTTTTGTTTACATTGTCTCAGGTTGGTTTTGGAGATTTGAATATGTGAGAGTTAAATTTTCATTTCAGTTTCAATACATTTTGCATGAACAATGCATAAAATATTGAAATACAGAAGAAAAAAATTAAAAAGAGTGCACACATTTTCCAAATTAGAATTTGACGTTCTCTGACTTTCAATTCTGATTTCAATTTCCTGATTTTGAGCTTTTTCCTATCTTCAACTAATACTTCCAAGCTGTCTTTATCGATACTCTTCATGTAATTACCATCATCATCATCCCATTGAAAGAAATTACATTCTTTCTTTGGATACTTAGTGCAACCCCAATAATAACGGCCAATATTTTTTATAATTTTTTCATTGCTTCAAGGGTGTCAGGATTTTACAGCTACACCTGTTTTGCATCTCCATCCTAGTTGCTGAAAAATGATGTGTGGAGGCTTCTTGCTTGCAAAAAAAAATACTCATGAAGTTAGTAAAATTGAACTATTTTTATAGTCATTGGCAAAATATGACTGTTTATAACCGTTTATAGCCGTTGGAGTTTAACTTTTGATGTGTATGGTTACCCCAATTATGTACAATTGTGTTTGTTCTTTTGTGGGAGGTAAGCTCACCAAAGGTCGTTAATGATGCTATATTGTTTAGTGATTTGAAATGGAAAGAGAGTGCTGATGATCGGGGATGATACGTGGATGCAGTTGTTTCCTAATCACTTTGAAAGATCATATCCTTATCCTTCTTTTAATGTTAAAGATCTCGATACGGTAATTTATTATATTCTCCTACATGACATATGTTCTTGCTATTTCATACTCTAGGAGATTGCACAAACTTTAAGTGTATATGTGTAAGGTAAGGTTAATATCTTCCAACTGTCCTATTAGGATCTAGCTAAGCCATTACATTATTGAATATTTTCATCGACCATGAAACTGGTAACAATTTAAGATGGTTGATCTTGGGTTGACAGCCTTTCCTAAAATGCCAACAACTCTTCATACCTTTTTTTGTGTCATAGCTGACCACGCTTCCACAAAAATGTTTAGCTGATGATGAGACTGAATTTGCTGATGCTTATATCTTTAACAGTTGGCTGACATCAAATTTGATTAGTTTTGGTCTTCTATTACATTATTATTCATAATGGCCTAGCTGAAATACTTGAAATGAATGTGTCTGTTGTTGTTTCTTTGTCATTCCAAACTGTGATATTGTTTGATTATTGCTTATCGGTTTATTACCTTATTAACTGAGTTTTCTGATAATTATCAGTTCTCATGATTCCTACTGCTTATAGGATCATGCGGGACATATCTTTAATGTTGACTCTACTCCAATGGTCCGAAAGCTGTAGCAGTACAACAACATTTTGGAGGTAGAATCTTAGAGCATCTCCAACAGCTTCCTAAAATTTTCTTCAAAATGGAGAAACAAAAGTTATATTCTTCAAATTATTTTTGCTCCAACTCCAACAGCTTCCCCATTTTGAAAAATCGCATTTATTACAATAATAAAGCTCTCCCCAAAAATTTGGAGAATGCTGCAGATTTGGGGAAGGCTCCCTATTTTTTCTCCTCCTTCCCTATTTTGGGGAATGGGATGGGGAATCTGTTGGACAAAAAAAAAGCTCTATATTCCCCAAAATTGAGTATTTCAAGAAGATGGGGAAGCTGTTGGAGATGCTCTTATAGAATTGCTTCTATTTTGAGTATGGCACTTACATATGTAATTATTTTTTATTGACTCCTCAAACTCAAGAACATGTGCATGACTAGGTAATTATTTTATGAAATCTTTTATATATTTTTATGATTGAGTACTTGCATTAGAGAAAATGTGATTTTTACTTAATAAGATAATATGTGCTTAATTGATATTTCTTAATTAGGTGACTTTTTTAATTTTTCAGGCTATCCATGCAAGACTAGGAGAGGGGGTAACTCGAGTCTTCTTTTTTATATTGATTAGAGATGAAAAGATGTGTCTTTCTGTAACTTTTACTTCAATTTACTTTTGATAGTTTCATGTATTTTTCTGTGAGCAATTGGGATATTAACTCTTGTTATTAGTATTGAATATTTGAATATTGTGGAAATTTATTTATTGATGTTATTAATGAAAGGAGTTTTTATTTCTCTTTTATTAATTATTGAGTATTTTTAATATATTTATGTTGTGAATCTCAGTGTCATGTTGAGAATAGTATGAAGGTTTTCTACGATAGTTGCCTATGAATGGAAAAATTATCATTAATGTACATTAGAAATTTATAGTCTATAATGACGGTTTTATAAACCTTATTTAGTACATCAATGAAAGGAAAGTACCATCGTTGATGGGTTACACAATGAGGACTTCTACGACGGTATCCAACCGTCATTAATAGGTCTTCAATGATGATGATCTCACCCATTATTACACAATAACAACGGGAGTATGAAACTATCATTACACAACAACGACGAGAATGACAAACCGTCATTTTACAGTTGTAGGCATCGAAAATTGCCTATAGGTCTCTACGAACAACTCAGTGTTAGGGAACAACGATGAACGTCACTATCCGGTTCACAGGAGTTCGATAAATGTCGGTGAACGCTTGAAGTGAATCGACGAACTACGTGAGCCGACAGAATTTCGGAATAACGAAGGTACGGGCTAATCGAGAGCCCCGCGGTGTTTACAAAAGGAACAACGTCCTTCGTGTCTCGTCCATTCTACAGATAATCTAACCATTGGAGCTGATAGAACTATTCGTCAGACTTCCAACGCACTTCGAATCACTAAAATCCGAGTTCGGACGAAGAATTTACAGCGGAAGCGGACGAATGCGGTGTTTACAAAAGGAACAACGCCCTTCGTGTCTCAACCATTCTATAGATAATCTAACCATTGGAGCTGATAGAACTCTTCGTCAGACTTCCAACGCACTTCGAATCACTAAAATCCGAGTTCGGACGAAGAATTTACAGTGGAAGCGGACGAATGCGCCTCAACGGAGTGTCTTGGCCAATGTGAGACACCCCAGGGGTGTCTCGGATTTTCCAGGACACCCCAGGGGTGTCTCGGATTTTCCGAGACACCCCAAGGGTGTCTTGGGTTTTCCAAGACACCCCAGGGGTGTCTCGGATTTTCCGAGACACCCCAAGGGTGTCTTGGGTTTTCCGACACACCCCAGGGGTGTCCCGGATTTTGAGAGACACCCTCCAAGGCAGATTTGGGCCTTTAGCCCGTTTTAACCGCTCCGCAACCCCTCATGCCTATAAATACAAGCCTTAGGCCTCATTTTTTTCAGATCTGGAATTTTGGAGATTAGGCGAAGCCTTGCCGGATTGAAGACTGAAGGTGCACGGATTTTAGAGAGGAGGAGGAGAGATCGGATCCAATTCTTCAACGCAAGAGAGGGAGATTCGTCAGATCTACATCACCCGTACCCGATCCTTAGTCTTATCCCGTTGTGGTAATACTAAGAAGAGCAAATATCTTGCTTTTATCGAGATAGGCGCTTCAAGTTTCTAGATCTCCTCGCGGATCGACGAAGCTCTGCCCAATTTTTCATTGCCAGGTAGTCCACGGATATCGACGTCCCCGTCACAGGCTAAAGACCCACGCAAGCAAGAGACGACGAACGGATCTTGTGTTTACTTTTCAAGAAAGTTGTAATTTTTATTTCTTTGTTGTTCGAATTCATTTGTAATGTTTGAAGTTTAATGAAATCAATGATGAATGCAACTTTCGACGAAAACAACCAAGAAGACGATCTCTCCGCCGCTGTTGCTGTTGCACCTTGCAATGATCCACCGGCGTTCAATGAAGCCAAATTTGCAGATCTGAACTCCTTCACGATTAAGGAGTCGACTGCTGAAGGCGCGCCAACTCTATCAAAGAGAGCACGTCAAAGGAAACGACAACGCCTCGCGCGCCAATTCGCCAAGGCTTTGGATCAGATGGATGGTCTCCATTACCAAGCAGATCTGGAGCTCAGAAAGCGCCAAGTGGCTAATCTTTCGCCACGACCAGCATCGGAATCCTCCTCTCGATCTCCAATTAACGGATGGGTTCGTATCCAAAGAACCCGTTCTACTCTTGAGGAGCGAATCCAGAAGCGCCGCACCTTGCTTGCGCATGCCCGGACCCTTGTGCGAAAAGCACAAGAAATGCAAAAGGAAGAGGCAGTTAAGAGATCGCCGAGATCCAAACAAGTTTGGGTGCCAAAAGCCAAATCAGCGCCTAAGGCAAAAGCAGGCGACGTTGCTCTCCGGCCTTCGTCAACTTCAGATCCCGAACCTCCGTTAAAGCCCTACCGCAGCGTGGATTTCCCCAAGTTTAGGATTCCTCTGAAGGATCGTATCGATGCTCTACCCGAAAATCGAGGAAAAGCGCTTGTTAAGGAAAGCTGGAGATCGTTGAAGGAGCTTCGAGCCAACATCCAGACTGGGGGTCGTACGCGACCTCCTAACAAATGGATTTCTGCAACGGCCCGCTTGGCGGTGCGTGCAAAAAATCAGGAGCCCGTTAAGGTTTCACCCTCACAAAGGTGTGATTCCAAACGTGTGACTCCCGTAGATGCCAACAAGGCAATGTTTACTCAGAGGAAAACACGTCAGACAGACGAACGAGTTATACCTGAGAATCTATGTAAACAGCCGATAGGTTACTCCGACCGCAACGTCGATGAGTTGTACTATCAGGCTGGGGGTACAAATAAATCTCGAAAGAGAAGTACCCGGGAAGCGGACTCTCACTGTCCGTGTATCAAAATTATCAGGGCAGTATTATCAACGTGTGGCTGTCCCAAGACCGCTCCGCAGCGGGTCTCGATATTCGAGAGAATCTCCGATGGAACGACGAAGCCCAAATCGAGGCGTTTCCACCAAAGAGGATCGGTTGCTCGAGATGATGAATTCCCAGAAGTTACCATCAACATGGTCAACAAGGGAAAATCTCCAATTGTTTCAAGTGGTTCCGACCCTAATTTCTCTCCAGGAATGAGGTGTTTATGATCAACACCGAGGAAGTAGCCAAAATGATTGAGGATGCTTTAGCCAAGCAGAAAGAAGCATTCAAGATCGAAATGGAAATGGCTATGCAGGAGATTAGACAAATGCACGACCAACAAATCCGAGCTTTGTCAAATCAGCTAGTTGAATCCAGCCGTCGCACCCAGAACGCCGCAGTTGACAGCGATCCGGAAGTGGACGAAATCATCATGGCCGACGCACCGCCCAAAAATACTGGGGGTGACCCCACTAAAATTAACGACGCTGGGGGTGGACCCACCAATGATGATAACACTGGGGTGGCCACATTATTCCTCTCGAAAATTGTCCAAAACAGGATATAGATGAGGCCGAAAAGATGAAGGATCTCGAAAGAAAAATTGACGCCCTGATGTCTGCTCGAGAGGTGAAGAAGACCGGCATTCCGTGTCCTTACCCGAAAGAGTGGGATTCGATCCCGTATCCGGTGAAATTCAACCTGATCAACTTCACGCCGTTCGACGAGAAGGGCTCGCCCACTCAGCATCTAATCTACTTCAAGTCCCACTTGGGATGGTCCGGTCATTTGTTGGCACCCTTCGCGGGCCCGCCTTCGATTGGTACCGTCGCCTCAAGCCCGGAAGCATCAACAGCTGGGAGGACCTGGAGAGCATGTTCCTCGCTCATTTCTTCGATGATGACACAGAAGTGTCGATCAAAACACTCTTCGATGAGAAACAAAAAGACGGAGAGTCGGTGGATACCTTCATCAAACGCTTCCGCAATCAGGCAATGAACTGCAAGGATCCCGTAACGGAGGAATTCGTCTTGCAGACCTGTCATAACAAGTCAATTTGTCCATTAACATCTTGGATGTTATGGGAGTAGAGCCACTTAATACCTGGAAAGAGTTGAAGGTGCGCGGAGAACAGGCCGAACGCTTCCTCAGAAGGAGGAAGGTCGAAAGAAACCAACCGATGGTTAACCCTCTAAATTCGAGTCTCGTGTCTCATGATGAAGGAAAGGCACCCACAACAGTTATTGACGTTAATCAAACGTCACAACAACATCTCCGAAGACAACAGAAGAATTCGGATCCAAGGCTCTAAAAAGAGTACTCATTCAAAGACAAAGACGTTCCAGCCATCTTCGAGACCCTTCTTGAAAACAACAAGATCAAGCTACCACCCATCATGAATCAGGAGGAAGCTGACAATACTGCGGATCCGAAGTACTGCGCGTACCACAGGAGGATCCTTCATCCCACCAAGGCTTGCTTTACTTTAAAGAATAACATCCAAACCTTGGTTGAAGCCGGCGTCATAACGCTAGGATAAGCCAAATAAGAACGGCAATACTCCAAAGAGTATACGAGTATCAACTGCTTCTCAACACTCCGAAGAGTATACGAGTATAAACTGCTTCTCAACACTCCGACAAGTATACGAGTATAAACTGCTTCTCAATCCTCCAATCGGTATATGAGGTTAAACTGTTCCCTGATACTCCAATAGGTATATGAGTCTAAACTGTTTCCTACCGTTGACGGGAAGTTCCTGGAGAATTTTTATATGTAATATTCTTAAGGATAACCCGATCATGTAACCGAATGCAATGATAAACCCAGTTTCGCGAAGAAACTGGGGGTGGATGATTCATGTAACGGGAAGTTCCCGGAAAAATACTATATGTAATTCTCTTAGGGATAACCCGATCATTACAAACAAAGTGATAAACACTAAACCCCACTGTGATTTGTATGAGTCAACACTCTCGATGTGATTTGTACTCCTACTCTCACTGTTTACCTGGTCAAACCTTCCTATAGTTAGGGCCACAACTAAAGTCCCCTCTCGATTCCTTCCATGAACGAGAGGTCCACTTTTAAATTGAGCGATCAAGCCTATAAAAGGTAAGATCGTCTCAGACCCCCCACTTCCACTGCCTCCTTGGTCAAACCTATAAAAGTTAGGGCCAAAGCCAGAATCCCCTCTCGATTCCTTCCATGAACGAGAGGTCCACTTTTAATTCGAGTGATCAAACCTTCCTACAGTTAGGGTCATCTCAAACCCCCGTTTGGTCAAATATTCCTACAGTTAGGACCAAAACCACAATTCACTCTCGATAAACGAGAAATTTATCTTTAGTTCGGTAATCAAACCTTCCGACAGTTAGGGTTATCCGAATCTTGTCGATTCTCGGAGTGGAGATCCCACTCTTAGTTTCATCTTTTTGGATTCTAGGAGTGGAGATCCCACCTCGAGTCTCCTTTCCAGCTGAAGATAGAATATAAAATTCTTCTTCCTCAGTGTCGGGAGATAGAATATAAAATTCTTCCTCTCCCATTTCGGGTTCGTCTTTGCCCCAAGAGAAGACACCACCTTTTTCAACTCCCAAAATCCATGCCTTTTATGCATGGGGAATTTTATCCCGAAGCCTAAGCAGGGATAAGCCAACGCCTAACACGCGTTGCCGGTTTAGTCTTTCACCGATTGAAAAAGACACCAGAATCCAGTCTGGGGTATTTTATCCCGAAGCCTAAGTAGGGATAAGTCAGCGCTTAACCTGCGTTGCTGGGTGGTTCGTTCCCGTAAAAACGACCGAGTCTACGTATTCAGCATCGTAGCAACAAAAATCCATGCCTTTTATGCATGGGGAATTTTATCCCGAAGCCTAAGCAGGGATAAGCCAACGCCTAACACGCGTTGCCGGTTTAGTCTTTCACCGATTGAAAAAAGACACCAGAATCCAGTCTGGGGTATTTTATCCCGAAGCCTAAGTAGGGATAAGTCAACGTCTAATACACGTTGCCGGGTAGCCTATTCCCGTAACAATGGCGAAGCCTATGTATTCAACATCATAGCACAAAGTCTAAGAGAACTCACTCTCTTAGCACAGCGTTACAATCCACATACTAGCCCGACTCAAACGGTAGTCGGTAAAGGCTAATCAAATCCGTTAAAGGCTTATCCCGAAGCCTAAGCAGGGATAAGTCAACGCCTAACACGTGTTGCCGATTTAGTCTTTTACCGATTGAAGAAGATACCAGAATCCGAGTCTGGGGATTTTTATCCTGAATCCTAAGTAAGGATAAGTCAGCGCCTAACACGCGTTGTCGGGTAGTCTATTCCCGTGAGAAAGACGAAGTCTACGTATTCAATGCCGTAGCACTAAAAGAGTTAACTCTTTTAGCACAACGTTATGTGCAGAACGGATCTAAACAATCTGCATGCTAGCCCGACTCAAACGGTAGTCGGTAAAGGCTTATCAAACCCGTTGATGGCTGAGAATTTGCCAAAAATTCTATAAGTACGAGTCATTGATGCATCAGCTCTATTAGTTGGTCTCGTTACTCGATTATCCAATAACATTAAAATAAGATCCACACATGCAGATGAATCAGCTTTAACAGTTGGTCCTGCAACCCCGAAACTTGGGACCGCCGTGCTCCAATACCTTAAGAGCTTAAACTGTGTATACTCCAGTAAACGTACGAGTATAAACTGTGTCAACGTCAGGCGGTTCAAAACCCTAAAGTCAACGTCGGTCAACGCGTAACCCTAGGTCAAAGCTAGTCAACGCGTTGCGACAAAAAAGTCAACGTTCGACATTCGAAAACCTAAGGTCAACGCCGACCAACGCGTAACCCTAGGTCAACGCCAGTCAACGCGTTGCGACCAAAAAGTCGACATTCGACGTTAGAAACCCTAAGGGTCAACGCCGGTCAACGCGTAACCCTAGGTCAACGCCAGTCAACGCGTTGCGACAAAAAGTTAACAGACGGTGATCTGAAACCCTAAGTCAACACAATGTGACAGAGGTAGTTCAAAGTCAACTTAGTGACACGAGCCAAACTCAATTCATCAGCTGTAGACTCGAGACTCCGACGACGGCCAAGCGATAAACGCAGCGCCGGAAGAACTTCGGCTATTCGTCAAAGTATTGAATAGACCGAAAATCGAAGGAATCAAGAGTTAAAGCTAACTACAGGTCCTTTACGCCGACTGAAGGCTAGACCAATCACATCTAAAGTATTCCAGCCTCTTCTATAAAAGAAACGAGTCCGGAACGCTTTGGAGGGGGTATCTGTAGGCATCAAAAATTACCTATAGGTCTTTACGAATAGCTCAGTGTTAGGGAACGACGATGAACGTCACTATCCGGTTCACAGGAGTTCGATAAATGTCGGTGAACGCTTGAAGTGAATCGACGAACTACGTGAGCCGACAGAATTTTGGAATAACGAAGGTACGGGCTAATCGAGAGCCCCGCGGTGTTTACAAAAGAAACAACGCCCTTCGTGTCTCGTCAATTCTACAGATAATCTAACCATTGGAGCTGATAGAACTCTTCGTCAGACTTCCAACGCACTTCGAATCACTAAAATCTGAGTTCGGACGAAGAATTTACAGCGGAAGCGGACGAATGCGCCTCAACGGAGTGTCTTGGAAATTCCGAAACACCCTCAGGGGTGCACCCCAGGGGTGTCTCGGATTTTGTGAGACACCCCAGGGGTGTCTCGGATTTTCCAGGACACCCCAGGGGTGTCTCGGATTTTCCGAGACACCCCAAGGGTGTCTTGGGTTTTCCGAGACACCCCAGGGGTGTCTCGGATTTTGTGAGACACCCCAGGGGTGTCCCAGATTTTGAGAGACACCCTCCAAGGCAGATTTGGGCCTTTAGCCCGTTTTAACCGCTCCGCAACCCCTCATGCCTATAAATACAAGACTTAGGCCTTATTTTTTCAGATCTGGAATTTTGGAGATTAGGCGAAGCCCTGCCGGATTGAAGACTGAAGGTGCACGGATTTTAGAGAGGAGGAGGAGAGATCGGATCCAATTCTTCAACGCAAGAGAGGGAGATTCGTCAGATCTACATCACCCGTACCCGATCCTTAGTCTTATCCCGTTGTGGTAATACTAAGAAGAGCAAATATCTCGCTTTTATCGAGATAGGTGCTTCAAGTTTCTAGATCTCCTCGCGGATCGACGAAGCTCTGCCTA
Organism: Asparagus officinalis; assembly: GCF_001876935.1. Lineage (NCBI taxonomy): Eukaryota > Viridiplantae > Streptophyta > Magnoliopsida > Asparagales > Asparagaceae > Asparagus > Asparagus officinalis. The sequence continues at coordinate 12,695,679 of NC_033801.1, read as the reverse complement.
ATTTTTCAGCAATCAGATCTGATCGACGGTGGTCCACGGATAAACCCCGGCATAGGCAAAGACACCCACGCAAGCAGAAGACCGATAAACGATCTCTGCGTTTGTTTGATAAAGTTATAAACTTTTTTTTATTTTCATTGTGTAAGGAGATCTTATAAAAAGATCGACTTTTTATTTTATTCGAGTTTACTGTAACGACTAAAGTTGTAATAGATTTGATAACAATGGAAATAGTAACTTTCTCCGCAAACAACAGTAATGACGGGAAAAATTCCTGTCACTGATGGTAATGACGGTGATAATTACCGTCGCAGATATGAACGACGGGAAAAAATCCCTGTCACTGATGGTAACGACAGTGATAATTACCGTCACAGATATGAACGACGGTAATATGTTCTGTCATTATAGACTCTATAACGATGGATATTATAACATTCGTAACCCTTTAGCGAAGAAGGCTTCGACGACGGGTGACGAAGGGATTTTTTCCTGTCGTTAGCATATAATAACGAAGGTTTTCAACTCTTTAACGAAGGGAAATCCCTTCATTAAAGACGTAATTTCTTGTAGTGGTTCTTACATTCACATATCATTCTTTTGGTAATCCTAAACTTTATTTGTTATAACTACAGATTTCAAATTCTAAAATTTGTAATGCTATAATTTGAGTTTGAACCAAACAAAATATTACGCATTATAGTATTTGTTATCCCAAAAATTTGATGAAACAAACAACATTTTAGAAATCCCAACCTCTGTTAAAAACCTATGGATTTTAAATCCTAGATGGAAATCCAAATCCTATAATTTTAGGATTTGAAATAAACACCCCCTTACAGAGAATGGTCAGTACTAAAGTTTTTATAGGACTCTTTGTGGGGTAAAATAATTTGTTGGGGAATTTAAGGGTTAATCGCGCATAGACCCAATAAAACTTCCTACCATATAGTTTTATTGTTGCAAATAAAGCTCCTGGGTTAAATTTTTTTTGACTGTTTTGTTGTAGGTGAAATTAGTGAGCCTATCTGAAGGCAAAAGCATCAAAAAAATTTAATCCTAGAGGTTTATCTGCAAGAAGAAAACTGCAAGGTCAATAAGTCAGTACACCGATATTAAGGGGTCTATGTGCAATTCACCCTAGAATATATCCATATTTAAACGGTTAGTAGGTTCATACTCTCAGGCCTCGTTTGGCAAAGGGTTAATGAAGAGGGGTTAAAGAAAAGGATTAATGTACTTAGCCCATTTGATAATCTGAAGGACTAAATTATTAACCCGTTAAATAAGTTTTATTTTAGCCCTTATGATCAGTTTTAGTGTTTGGGAATAACAATGATTTTGACTATTTTCTTTATAATTAGAAGGGTTAACTCTTATTCTATCTAAATAGGAGTATTAGTAAACCCCTCATTTTGAGGGGTTAACTCATTTTAACCCCTCTAGAGGGGTTAACTTAACCCTTCTATATTTTTTATGTTTGGTAAATTATGAAGGGTTAACTCACTTTAACCCTTATATAGATTTGATGTGTTTGGCAGGTTAAGAAGGGGTTAAGTATCCTTAACCCCTCACTTAACCCTTTGCCAAACGGTACCTCAGTGTATTGAAAAGGGGCTGAATGGGGTTTTTGTAATTCTAGAACTTTTGTGGGGAAACAAAAATTGAAGGGGAGACATAAGATTTGCTGAAAGATATAGTGACATGGTGAAAAGAATTTACGGGGAGAAATCGGGGGGAAAAGTATATGGTGTTAAATTGTTAAGTATATGGTGTTAAATTGTTCATAGCTAGCGTATGGTGTGTTCAGACAAAAAAGATGAGAGTATATAAATTTGAATCGGTATTACCTCCATAAAGAAACTATTAATTATTGGGTTTTTCTATATAATGCCCATGGGCACTCTATATAAGAGGAGAGAGATAGAGAGAGATGATTGAGGAGGGGGTCCACCTGATTTTCATTGGGATCCTCTCCCCAATCATCTCTCTCTATCTCTCTCATCTCTTAGGGCGCGTTTGCTTGGTTGTTTTTGGGTGTGAAAAGGCCCGAAAGCCTGACACTATGTCTCATCTGTGTCAGACTTTCGGGCGCTTTCAGGCTCAAAAAATTCCAACCAAACGCGCCCTTATAAAGTCCCTATGGGCACTCTATAGAAAAACTCTTAATTATTTGCTTCTCTTAAATTAATGTACATTCATCCATAACTATTTCTTGAAAGTCAAAAACTCATCAAGCGTTCAATTGTATACGTTGGATTTCTCTCTTTTTTTTTACCTGCATTTTCTTTGAACGACGAAATTTGGATGAAAAATTTAGGTGATGTTTATCCGAATCAAGTGTTTGGTAACATAAATGAAGTTTAAACCTCTTGAACCATGATTTATGTGTTAGATAATTTTTTTTTAATCAAGTGGGCCCCACCGTGGGGGGGCCCACAACAAAAGTTTTCCTCATGGTTGGCACCGTCCTGCAGCCAAAGTTGAAGAAAAAATAAAAACGTGAAAATAATTTGGGTGTGGGGCCCACATGAATAGTAAATAATAGTATTTTATTAGTGCATAGTATTTTCCCAAACGCTATAAATAGACCTCAAATCCTTAAGAAAAATTCATTCCAAAAATAACAATTAATATATACAGATATAGATTGTAAAATAGCTAGTGCTTATAGGAATTTTACCTTATAGATCGAGGAGATCTTGACAGTACTGGGTCGGTACACACCAGAGTACTGGACTGCTGTTCCTGGTGTAGGCATATAAAATTGCTTATAGGTCCCTTAGCTCAGCTCGGCACAAACCGACGAACCAACGAGGCGACGAGATCGACCAATCGCACGCGAACAACGGAATGAATCCACCCGCGTGCAGAATCAAGCTAACGAATTAAGGAATCAACGAGTCATCCAACCGAGAATAGACTCGGACGAATCACGATCGAATCAAGATCAGTTTCGGACTCGAACTCAGAAGCGGATTTACTGCCAAATCAGGAATCCGACTTACTGCCAAATCAGATCAACCAATCAGAGTCTCAATCAACCGAATCACGGACAAAACCGGAAAACGGACACAACTCAAAAACTCGGAAAACCCACACCTAAGGGGGCTCGGCTTAAGCCGAGCCACCCATAGGTGGCTCGGCCAAAGCCGAGCCACCCATGGGTGGCTCGGCACAGTGCCGGCCACCCATGGGTGGCTCGGCGTTTTGAAGACTTGAAGACTTGGACGTACAGATCTGATCCTCGGCGACCATCCACGTCAGAAAAGGCAGGATCTCGAGAGGAAGAAAGAACAGATCTGAGATCTACACGAGACTACACTCCAGATCTAAGCTTGGTCTTAGATCTCGAGATCCGAGCGATTATTCCCTTGGTGGATTAATCCCTCCCGGCTATTATTCCCTTCGTGGAATAATACCCGTATAATCGTGTAGATCCGACCGGATCTAGATCGCGCGGTGGTCCACGGCAAACAACCCCGGCGCAGGCAAAGAACCCACAAAGCGAGCGACCGCAAAACAGGAGCTCGTGATTTGTTCACAGAAGGAAAGTTGTAATTTTTTCTTTATTTTCTTTGATTTAGTTGTAACCGGATCTATAAAAGACCGGATCTTTGTAATCCAAGATGACAATTATCTCAATGAAAAAGAAAACAGTTTTCCACGCGAACAATCTGGCGACCACAGTGGGAGCCAACGATCTCGCTGCCGAGATCGTTGCGTCGCAGCCGCGGATCTCGATCCCGGTCGAGGAGGAGGTCGAGTATGAGTTCGACCAAGCCAAGTTCGAGGAGTACGTGTCCTCGTCCGGATCTACCTCCCCCCGCAAGTCCAAGAAGTCCAAGTTCTCCTCCAGGAGAAAAACTCGTTGGTTTGAAGAAGTCGAAGCCACCAACGAAGATCTCGCCCCGTTTGATGCCAAAGTCGCATCGGGTGAGATTCCTCCAGTTTCCAACCAGGTCAGATCTGCTCTGGCCAACCCTTCTGCCGCAGGGGGCGTGGTGACTCTCTCGAAGAGATCCCGCCAAAGGCAACGTCAACGCCTTGCTAAACGATTCGCAAAGGCCATGGAGTCCGTTGACGGGATCCGCTACAACACGGATCTGAAGAACAAAAGAGGCAAACAGCCTCAACAACAGATGAACGGCACCTCTTCCAAGCCGCCAACAATGGAATGGATCCGTGTCAAACGGAATCGTTCGACGCTGGAAGAACGCATCCGCAAACGTCGCGCACTATCAGCGCAGGCACGGGCTCAAGCTGAAGAAGCCCGTAGAAAGCAAAGTCTGAAGCGGCAATTCAGGCTAAGGAGCAACCTTTGCAGCCTCCAACCAAAGTTCAACCTCCGGCGAACCAAGCTAAGCCGCCGAGAATTCCCATAGCTACTCCGGGAGATCATGCAGAATCCTCCCGAAGGAGAAAGTCAGTCTTGGAGCGCCTCGGTCCACTTCCCGAGGAGCGAAGCAAAGCTCCAATCCAAGAACGTTTGGACCCACTACGAAAGCCCCAAACAACGCAACATGCTGGGGGTCGCCCCAAGCGCACTACTTTGCGCATTGAAGTTCAGGAGCCCGCTGAGAATTCACGCCCAAAAAGGCATGTCTCAAGGCGCGTGACTCTTGAAAGTCCAAGGAAGGCAATTCTCCCTCAGAAGGAAACGTTATCATCTGATGATGATTACGTTATACCTGAGAAATCGTGCCAACACACGATAGGTTGCTCTGACTTTCAAACGGACGAGCTGTACTATCGTGCTGGGGGTACGAACAAAGCCAGAAAGAGAAGTTCTCGAAGGCTAGAAACTCAGTGCCCTTGTTCAAAGCTCATTCGGGCGGTACTGTCTGAGTGCAACTGCATCAAGGTAGTCCCAGAGAGAATCTCAGTGTTCGAAAGGCTTAATACCGAAACGCCAAAACCAAGGCATAGGCGTTTCCGACAAAGAAGAACGGCGGTTAAAGACGGAGAATTTCCGAGGGTCACCGCCAACATGACCAGCAAAGAGACATCGACACAGATTGATCTCAAATCGTTTCTAGCGCACTACTTTGCGCATTGAAGTTCAGGAGCCCGCTGAGAATTCACGCCCAAAAAGGCATGTCTCAAGGCGCGTGACTCTTGAAAGTCCAAGGAAGGCAATTCTCCCTCAGAAGGAAACGTTATCATCTGATGATGATTACGTTATACCTGAGAAATCGTGCCAACACACGATAGGTTGCTCTGACTTTCAAACGGACGAGCTGTACTATCGTGCTGGGGGTACGAACAAAGCCAGAAAGAGAAGTTCTCGAAGGCTAGAAACTCAGTGCCCTTGTTCAAAGCTCATTCGGGCGGTACTGTCTGAGTGCAACTGCATCAAGGTAGTCCCAGAGAGAATCTCAGTGTTCGAAAGGCTTAATACCGAAACGCCAAAACCAAGGCATAGGCGTTTCCGACAAAGAAGAACGGCGGTTAAAGACGGAGAATTTCCGAGGGTCACCGCCAACATGACCAGCAAAGAGACATCGACACAGATTGATCTCAAATCGTTTCTGGAAGCGTCCCGGCGTGTAACCCGTCTGCAGTCCGGAGCCATCGCACGAGGAACTTATGGTAGGGTTCGGATAAGATTACCTTCAGAAGGCGAAGAATCGGATGCCTGCTCTGCGGTCGCATCGGATAATACAGTGTCCAGCGAAGGACAACCCCGCGAGTCATTCATGATAAGCACGGAAGAAGTGGCCAAGATGCTCAAAGATGCCATAGCCAAACAGCAAGAAAGCTTCAGGTTCGAGATGCAGATGGCCATGCAGACTATGAGAGAAATGCATGAGCAACAAATCCAGGCATTCAGGAACCAACAAGGTGAACCAAGTCACCATAACCAGGTTGTTCAGGAAGAGGAGCACACGGATAGGGATGGAGCTCACAATGCCAATAACCCTCCCGTCAATGCAGGGGGTGGTAACGAGGATGCCAACGAGGATACAGATGAAAACTTGAAGATCAAAGATCTCGAGAGCAAAATCAACACATTGATCTCCGCTCAAGAGACGAAGAAAACAGGCATTCCCTGTCCATACCCAAGAGAGTGGGAATCGATCCCCTATCCGGCGAAGTTCAGTTTAATCAACTTCACGCCGTTCGATGGGAAGGGTTCCCCCACTCAGCATTTGATTTATTTCAAATCGCACCTGGGTATTATTTCCGGCAATGAGCCTCTGATGGTGCGGTCATTCGTCGGCACTCTTCGCGGAGCCGCCTTCGATTGGTATCGCCGCCTCAAGCCAAGTAGCGTGAACAGCTGGGACGATATGGAGACCATGTTCCTCGCCAACTTCTTCGACGACGACACCGAGATATCTATCGGATCATTGCTCGATGAGAAGCAGAAGGACGGGGAGTTAGTCGACACCTTCGTCAAAAGGTTCCGGAACAAGGCGATGAATTGCCGGGACCCGATCACAGAGGAATTCATCCTCCAAACTTGCCACAACAACCTTGCGTTGGACGTGTTGGAAGCAATGGGAACAGCACCGTCTGACACTTGGAAGGATCTGAAGGTGCGCGGTGAACAAGCCGAACGTTTCCTCCGAAGGAAGAAGGCCGAGAGGAACCAACCGACGGTTAATCCGCTGGACTCAAATTTCGCCTCTCGTGGTAAGGGCAAAACACCTGCAGCTACTGGTGGTGCTAATCAAGCGTCACAACAGCAATCCCGAAGGCAGCAAAAGACTTCGGGTCCGAGACTCCAAAGAGAGTATTCCTTCAAGGACGAAGACGTTCCAGCCATCTTCGAATCCCTCCTTGAAGGTAACAAGATCAAGCTACCACCTATCACAAATCAGGAGGAAGCTGACAACACTACGGACCCAAAGTACTGTGCATACCACAGGAGGGTCGTTCATCCCACCAAGGATTGCTTTGCTCTCAAGAATAGCATTCAGACCTTGGTTGAAGCCGGCGTCATAACGCTAAGGTAAGCCAAATAAGAACGGCAAAACTCCAAAGAGTATACGAGTATAAACTGTTTCTCAATCCTCCGACCGGTATAAGAGGTTAAACTACTCCCTGATACTCCAATAGGTATATGAGTCTAAACTGTTTCCCCACTTTTGACGGGAAGTTCCTGGAGAATATTAAGCTAATATTCTTAAGGATAACCCGGTTAGTTAACTGATAATAATGTCCGAACCAGTTCCGCAGAGGAAACTGGGGGTGGACGATTTATGTAACGGGAAGTTCCCAAAACCACAGCAATGTAATGAATAAGAACTCCCATTCTCACCATGTCTATGCACTCAACACTCTCTCTGTTAGAGTCTGGACGTAAAGTACCCACTTGGTCAAACCTTCTTACAGTTAGGACCACAGTCAAAATCCCCTCTCGATTCCCCCAATGAACGAGAGGTCCACAAATTGAGCGATCAAACCTTCCTACAGTTAGGATTGTCTCAAAACACCCACTTGGTCAAACCTTCTTACAGTTAGGACCACAGTCAAAATCCCCTCTCGATTCCCCCAATGAACGAGAGGTCCACAAATTGAGCGATCAAACCTTCCTACAGTTAGGATTGTCTCAAAACACCCACTTGGTCAAACCTTCTTACAGTTAGGACCACAGTCAAAATCCCCTCTCGATTCCCCCAATGAACGAGAGGTCCACAAATTGAGCGATCAAACCTTCCTACAGTTAGGATTGTCTCAAAACACCCACTTGGTCAAACCTTCTTACAGTTAGGACCACAGTCAAAATCCCCTCTCGATTCCCCCAATGAACGAGAGGTCCACAAATTGAGCGATCAAACCTTCCTACAGTTAGGATTGTCTCAAAACACCCACTTGGTCAAACCTTCTTACAGTTAGGACCACAGTCAAAATCCCCTCTCGATTCCCCCAATGAACGAGAGGTCCACAAATTGAGCGATCAAACCTTCCTACAGTTAGGATTGTCTCAAAACACCCACTTGGTCAAACCTTCTTACAGTTAGGACCACAGTCAAAATCCCCTCTCGATTCCCCCAATGAACGAGAGGTCCACAAATTGAGCGATCAAACCTTCCTACAGTTAGGATTGTCTCAAAACACCCACTTGGTCAAACCTTCTTACAGTTAGGACCACAGTCAAAATCCCCTCTCGATTCCCCCAATGAACGAGAGGTCCACAAATTGAGCGATCAAACCTTCCTACAGTTAGGATTGTCTCAAAACACCCACTTGGTCAAACCTTCTTACAGTTAGGACCACAGTCAAAATCCCCTCTCGATTCCCCCAATGAACGAGAGGTCCACAAATTGAGCGATCAAACCTTCCTACAGTTAGGATTGTCTCAAAACACCCACTTGGTCAAACCTTCTTACAGTTAGGACCACAGTCAAAATCCCCTCTCGATTCCTCCAATGAACGAGAGGTCCACTTTCAAATCGAGTGATCAAACCTTCCTACAGTTAGGGTCACCTCAAACTCCTGTTTGGCCAAACCTTCCTACAGTTAGGGTCAAAACCATAATTCACTCTCGATAAACGAGAAATTCATCTTTAGTTCGATAATCAAACCTTCCGACAGTTAGGGTTATCCGAATCTTTTTGATTCTCGGAGTGGAGATCCCACTCTTAGTTTCACCTTTCCGGATTCTGGGGGTGGAGATCCCACCTCGAGTCTCCTTTCCTTCTTTGTTCGGGGAATAGAATATAAAATTCTTCCTTCCCCATACCAATCCTTTTCGAAGAATTCAGGATTCATCCTAGGAAGTTTATCCCGAATCCTAAGCAGGGATAAGTCTGCGCCTAACACGCGCTGCCGGTTTAGTCTTTTTCCGCACAAAAAGACACCAGAGTTCGATTCTGGGGTATTCTATCCTGAAACCTAAGTAAGGATAAGCCTGCGCATAACCTGCGCTGCCGGTTAGTTCTTAACCGTTAAAAAGAACACCCGTCCACATATTCAACATTGTGGTAGGTCGTCATTAATGACACCAAAATCCATGCCTTACACGCATGGGGAATGTCATCCTGAATCCTAAGAAAGGATATGTCGACACCTAACACGTGTCGCCGGTTTAGTCTTTTACCGATTGAAAAAGACACCAGAATACCAGTCTGGGGTATTTTTATCCCGAAGCCTAAGTAGGGATAAGTCAACGTCTAATACACGTTGCTGGGTAGCCTATTCCCATAACAATGGTAAAGCCTATGTATTCAACATCATAGCACAAAGTCTAAGAGAATTCACTCTCTTAGCACAACGTTACATGCGGAACGGATTTCGTCAATCCGCATGCTAGCCCGACTCAAACGGTAGTCGGTAAAGGCTAATCAAATCCGTTAAAGGCTTGGGGTTAGCCAAAAATCCTAAAGTCAACGCCTAACACGCGTCGCCGGGTAGTCTATTCCCGTGAGAAAGGCGAAGTCTACGGATTCGAAGTCGTAGCATCAAGTCTAAGGGAGTTCATTCCTTTAGCACAACGTCACATGCGGAACGGATTTAAGACATCCGCATGCTAGCCCGACTCAAACGGTAGTCGGTAAAGGCTTATCAAACCCGTTGATGGCTGAGGGTTTGCCAAAAATCCTATAAATACGAGAGTCACTGACGCATCAGCTTCTTTAGTTGGTCTCGTGACCTGCACTAAAAGGGTTAACTCTTTTAGCGTAACGTCACATGCGGAACGGACTTAAACAATCCGCATGCTAGCCCGACTCAAACGGTAGTCGGTAAAGGCGCATCAAACCCGTTGATGGCTGAGGATTTGCCAAAAATCCTATAAATACGAGAGTCACTGACGCATCAGCTTCTTTAGTTGATCTCGTGACCTGAGCAACATACGACGTTCCAAACCCTAGGGTCAACGCCGGACAACGCGTAACCTTAGGTCAACGCCAGTCAACGCGTTGCGAGCAAAAATTCGAAACCCTAGGGTTAACACCCCAGGGTCAACGCCGGACAACGCGTAACCTTAGGTCAACGCCAGTCAACGCGTTGCGAGCAAAAAATTCGAAACCCTAGGGTTAACGCCGGTCAACGCATAACCCTAGGTCAACGCCAGTCAACGCGTTGCAAGCAAAAAGGTCAACGTACGACGGTCAAAACCCCAGGGTCAACGCCGGACAACGCGTAACCTTAGGTCAACGCCAGTCAACGCGTTGCGAGCAAAAAATTCGAAACCCTAGGGTTAACGCCGGTCAACGCATAACCCTAGGTCAACGCCAGTCAACGCGTTGCAAGCAAAAAATTCAACGTACGACGTCCAAAACCCTAAGGTCAACGTCGGACAACGCGTAACCCTAGGTCAACGTCTATCAATGCGTTGCAATGAAAGAATCAATACTCCGAAAAGTATACGAGTATAAACTGCTTCTTAAATACTCCGAAAAGTATACGAGTATAAACTGCTTCTTAAACACTCCGAAAAGTATACGAGTATAAACTGCTTCTTAAACACTCCGAAAAGTATACGAGTATAAACTGCTTCTTAATACTCCAATAAGGTATATGAGTATAAACTATTCCCTATTTTTGGTTTGAGAAGTTCCTGGAGAATATTGTTTATAAATATTCTTAAGGATAACTCAACCACACTACGCCGGACAACGCGTTGTACATAAAGACTCGACGCCACAATCGATGGTCAGCTAAAAATTAGAAATCAGGAATCGACTTCAAAGTTCAAAATTCCGACAAACGGTCAGACAATAAATGCAGCACCGGAACTCTTACAGACTTTCGACAAAGCACCGAAAAGCCTGGAGAATCGAAGGAATCAAGAACGGAAATCATTCCAAGGTCTCATTACACCGACTGAAGGTGGGAGGCAATCATATCCAAAGTATTCCAGACTCTTCTATAAAAGAACGAGACTGAAATACTTTGGAGGGGGTATCTGTAGGCATATAAAATTGCTTATAGGTCCCTTAGCTCAGCTCGGCACAAACCGACGAACCAACGAGGCGACGAGATCGACGAATCGCATCAAGCGACGGAATGCATCCATACACGTGCGGGATCAAGCCAAGTGTTCGAAGAGTCAACGAGTCATCCAACCAAGGGCATACTCGGACGAATCACGATCGAATCAAGATCAATTTCGGACTCGAACTCAGAAGTGGATTTACTGCCAAATCAGGAATCCGATTTACTGCCAAATCAGATCAGCAAATCGAATCCGAACCTATCAACTACAAAACCGGAAAACGGGCACAAAGAGGCAAAACGACAAACACCTGGAGGTCGGCTCACCGAGCCACCAAGGAGGCTCAGTGGCCGAGCCACCAAGTGGTGGCTCGGCCGAGCCACCTAGGTGCCACCCCCTTTGGTCGGCTCACCGAGTCCACCTTGTGGTTTGGCCTCGCGGGCCACCCCAAACGGTGGGTCTCGGTGCCACCAACAAAACCCGAGCCACCCAGGTCGGCTGCCCCTCCGTGGCCGAGCCCACCTTCGGCCATGAGCCGAGCCACCTCTGGGTGGCTCGGCACAGTGCCGGCCACCCAGAGGTGGCCGACAGTGGCCGACGGTGGCCGACATTTCTCTTTTTGCGGGCACTGTCCTGAGAGCCTATAAATAGGCCTAGAGATGTTCATTTTCAGAGGTCGAACTTTCAAGAGCCGAAACTCTGCCGGATTGAAGAGTGAACTCAGAGTTTTGAAGACTTGAAGACTTGGACATACAGATCTGATCCTCGGCGACCATCCACGTCAGAAAAGGCAGGATCTCGAGAGGAAGAAAGAACAGATCTGAGATCTACACGAGGTCATACTCCAGATCTAAGCTTGGTCTTAGATCTCGAGATCCGAGCGATTATTCCCTTGGTGGATTAATCCCTCCCGGCTATTATTCCCTTCGTGGAATAATACCCGCATAATCGTGTAGATCCGACCGGATCTAGATCGCGCGGTGGTCCACGGCAAACAACCCCAGCGCAGGCAAAGAACCCACCAAAGCGAGCAGAAGGAAAGTTGTAATTTTTTCTTTATTTTCTTTGATTTAGTTGTAACCGGATCTATAAAAGACCGGATCTTTGTAATCCAAGATGACAATTATCTCAATGAAAAATAAAACAGTTTTCCACGCGAACACCTGGAAGCAATTTGGTCTTGGGATCCTTACACCGGAGTAGGCCAAATAATGCTTTAAGCACAACGTTTTACAAACGCACAGCAGCTAAGTTGAAAATTTTAAATTACTGCCCTTCAATTTTCTGTTCAGATTTTTGCTGTTATATATCTGTATTATTCCAATTTTAACCACAGGCGCCAACAATCTTAAAGCATTATTTGATCTACCATGGATCCTGCGAGGACTCTTGGAGTGGACTGTCTTAAGTTAGAAAATTTTGATGGATCCAACTTCAACGCATGGCGTCGAAAAGTGATCTTCGGGATGTAACTCCTGAAAATCTACTATGTGGTTTCTGAGGAGAAACCTGACTCTGAAGAAGACTCTGAAGCTGAAGCCTCTTGGGCTAGAGATGATCACTTCTGCAGGAGTTATCTTCTTAACTGTCTGGCCGATCATCTGGCAGATGCTTACACCAACAAGCCCTCTGCAAAGGAAATATGGAATGCTCTGGAAGACCAGTACAAGGATGAGGAGAAGCTGTCCAAATCTCACCTTATTGACAAGTTTTTGGACTTGAAGTTCGAAGATGATACTGAGGTTTTACCTCAAGTCAAAGAGCTTGAAAAGCTTGTTATGAAGCTGAAGGATGAAAAGATCAATCTTTGTCAAACATTCGTCTCTGGTGTAATTGTCAACAAGCTTCCTCCATCTTGGATGTCATTCTCCACTGACATTCGGAGAAGGAAAAGACAGGTGTCTTTGTCTGATTTGAAGAGGTTCATTCGGATCGAGGACGAGACTCGGACTCGCACGAAGACTGAGCTCCTTACATGGCGTCTGCTAACATGGTGGCTGCTAACTCTGAAAAGGGTAATTATTCATCTTTCAAGAAGAAGAAGTCTTTTAATAGAAAGAAGAATCAGAATCCGAAGAACCCGAACGTTCTGAAGAAGGAGTTCAAGAGGAGCGGCAAATGCTTCAACTGTGGGAAGCAAGGACATTTTTGCCAAAGACTGCAAAGCACCAAAGAAGGAAACAACACACAATGTCAATCAAGTTGATGATTGTGTGGCTATGCTCTTTTAGGTAACAACTCCAAGCAACATCTCTAGTTGGTGGTTAGATACGGGTGCTACTTGTCATGTATGCTCCAATAGAGATATGTTCTCTTCTTATGTTGCTACCAAAGAGAACGTATCAATGGCTGATCATTCTGTGGTTCCTGTTCTTGGAACTGGGACTGTGGTGCTGACTCTTTCTTCGAGAAAGACTCACATTGAAGGATGTGAAACACGTTCCCTCAATTACCAAAAACTTAGTCTCTGGAAGCATGCTGTGTGATGCAGGCATGAGGCTGGATTTCCAAGGAGGAAATGCTGTATTATCCTTCAAGAAAATGTATTTTGGCAATGCATATCGTACTAATAGCATGTATAAAATCAGTACGAGTGCACCCAACCCCATTGTAAATGAAGTATTCTCTTCTGCTTACTCCTCTGTGTTATGGCACAATAGACTGGGACATGTAAATTATAGAAAACTGTCTAGCATGGAGAAGTTAGGATTACTCCCAAAATGTGGGGGTAACAAACCTGAGAAGTGTGAAGTTTGCGCGCAAGCAAAGCTGACAAGGAAGCCATTTTTAAGTGTCACGAGGAGCACCAACCTATTGGATCTGATTCATTCAGATACTTGTGACTTCAAGAGCTTCGTCACTCGTGGCGGCAAGAAGTACTTCATCACCTTCATCAACGACTATTCTCGCTTCCGTCACGTTTACCTACTGAAATCTAAAGATGAAGCCTTCAGCAAATTTGTCGAGTTTCGGACTCGAGTGGAGAAGCAGCTTGGACTTCAGGTGAAAAGACTCAGGAGCGACAGAGGAGGAGAGTACCGATCTAAGGAATCGGAAGCATACTTCAAGGAGCATGGAATCATTGCTGAAACTACTGCTCCGTATTCTCCGTAATCTAATAGGATTGCAGAAAGAAAGAATCGCACATTGACCGAGATGGTGACTTCGATGCTGATCACATCTGGTCTACTTACCTGCTATTAGGGAGAGGCTTTGCTGATGACAAATTGGATTCTGAACAGAGTACCATATTCCAAAACTGATAGTACTCCTCATCAGTTATGGTTGGGATATCCAGATTCTTTGGATAGTCTCAAAGTGTGGGGGTGTCTCGCACACGTTCGAATACGTGATATCAGAAGGCCTAAGCTCGGATCAAAGGTAAACAAATGTGTATTTCTTGGCTTTGTTGGAGATAGCAATGCGTGCAAATTCCTAGACCTTAGAACCAACTCCATCATTGAAGCTCGGGATGCAGAATTCTTTGAGGATAAGTTTATCAAACATAAAGGTTTATTGCTCAAAGATGTAGCAGAGAATGCTAGTACATCAGATGCACAAGTGGATCCAGTCAATGATGAAGGAGTTATCGAACCATCTTCCAAGCACGTCAGAAGACAGAAAGATTTTGGAGATGACTTCATCAGCTATAATGTGGAAGGAGATCCACAGACTTTTCAAGAAGCAATGCAGTAAACAGACGTTCTTCTGTGGAAAGAAGCTATAGATGATGAGATGGATTCATTAATCCAAAATCACACTTGGGAGCTGGTGGATGTACCTGAAGGTGCAAGGCCTATCAGTTGCAAGTGTATCTTCAAGAAGAAGCTTCGTCTTGATGGTACTATTGAAAAGTACAAAGCAAGACTGGTGGCGAAAGGATTCTCTCAGAAAGAAGGTATAGATTTCTTTGATATCTATGCACTGGTTTGCAAGATCACTACCATCAGAGTGCTTATCGCATGGGCAACGATTAAAAGGTTCGTCATACATCAGATGGATGTGAAGACTGCCTTTCTCAATGGAGATCTCACAAAAGAAATCTACATGGAGAAACCAGAAAGACTTGATGCTCCACCTGGTAAGCTTTGTAAACTTGTTAAGTCATTATATGGACTTAAGCAGGCACCAAAACTCTGGAATGAGAAATTCGATGGGGTTGTTCGTAACAATGGGTATCAAGTTAGTGAATTTGACAAGTGCCTATACATCAAGGTCGCTGAAGGAAAGGTGCTGGTTATTTGCCTTTATGTGGATGATATGCTTATCATCGGGAGTGATTTGGAGATAGTAACATCTACCAAGAAATTTCTCTCGGTACAGTTCAGCATGAAGGACCTTGGAACTGCGGACGTGATTCTCGGAATCAAAATCATATACTCTAAAGATGGTATTGGATTGTCCCAATCTCATTATGTCAAGAGCATGCTAAGAAAGTATGGCTACTACGACTTGCCAGAACTGTCAGTACCGTATGATTACAACAAGAAGCTTCGACCAAACACTGGAAAACCAGTAGATCAGCTAAGGTACTCAAAGATCATTGGGAGTCTTATGTATGCGATGAGCAGCACAAGGTCAGATATAGCATTCACTGTAGGAATGCTTAGTAGGTTCACAAGTAATCCTGGAAAGCTTCATTGGGATGTTGTCCAGAGATTGATGAGATACTTGAAAGGAACTACAGGTCTGGGCCTATTCTACACTAGATATCCGGGTGTAATCGAAGGCTATTCAGATGCGAGCTGGTGCTCAGAACCAGATGAGTGCAGATCTACTGGAGGTTTTGTCTTCACCATGGGTGGAGCTGTCGTCTCGTGGAAGTCTAAGAAGCAGACCATGATTGCACAGTCATCAATGGAATCTGAATTCTTCGCACTCTGTGTTGCAGGAGATGAAGCTGAGTGGCTCAGTTGTATTCTCCGAGACCTTCCATTGACGGAATTGCAATGTGCAATTACTATCTATTGTGATAATCAAGCGGCGAGTGCTGTGGCAGCAAACTCGTTGTTCAATGGAAAGAAGCGGACCATTCGTCTGAAGCATGGCTATTTGAGAGAGCTCATTTGTCAAGGACTCATCTCTGTGATTGATGTCCGATCTTCAGAGAATGTGGCTGATTCTTTGACTAAAGGTCTGAAAAAAGACATAGTCGAAAGGACGTCTGCTGGAATGAGTCTCAAAGTTTTGTAAGTCTTACAAATACTTACCATGTTTATTAAGTTATTAGTTCAAAGCTTATACTACTAATAATAAAATAATTGGTTCAAAAGTCAAGTAAGATTTACAAAGTTTGGTGAGTCTTACAAATACTTACTATTTACATCTAGTTATTAGTTCAAAACGTATGCTACTAATGACAAGATAAATGGTTCAAAAGTCAAGTAAGATTTACAAGTGAAAGGATTCAAGTTTTCTTGGATTAGTCAGTGTCTAAGGCAAGGTTTGGGGGTTGCGTAATGCGCTCCGCAAGGAACGAGGTACTTAATTGATCTTTGATCAACCTCTAATACTATCCTTACCTGGCTGAACTACCCGAGTAAAACTTTGATCTTTTCAACTAGAATCCTATCATGTAAAGGGGATGGCTGTTAAGCCTTAATGAGTCCAAAGCATTTCGGATGCAGGGTGTTAGATAGGAAACACACCTAAAGGACTCACCTAGAATCTTATCATGAGAGAGGGTGGCTCTTAAGCCTTAATGAGTTCAAAGCATTTCGGATGCGGGATGTTTGATAGGAAACATGCCTAAAGAACTCACCTATGCATGGGACGTGGAGATTTGGCCGTCTCCTATGATGTCTTGTGGAAAGATACCTAGAGCCCTAGCAGAAACCAGGACATGCACAGTGCCATAAATGTGCAAAGATAAAGGCAAGGCCAAGGCAAAGGCAAAGGCAAGTGTGGTTCAAAGTGAAAACTACCACAGATGAGTTTGATCTTATGTGATCGCTGGATTTTTAGATATGTGCTGGTTCAAGTCTCTACGACACCATGCACCTATCTTTTATTCAGTTGGTCTAAGGAGGATTCAAGTCCTTACGACATCTACCTTATGCATAACGATTGAAACGACGGCACCAATACACGACACTAGTTTAAAAAAAATTGTGAGGGATTGTTAGATAATTTTTTTTAATCAAGTGGGCCCCACCGTGGTGGGGCCCACAACAAAAGTTTTCCTCATGGTTAGCACCGTCCTGCAGCCAAAGTTGAAGAAAAAATGAAAACGTGAAAATAATTTGGGTGTGGGGCCCACATGAATAGTAAATAATATTATTTTATTAGTGCATAGTATTTTCCCAAACGCTATAAATACACCTCAAATCCTTAAGGAAAATTCATTCCAAAAACAATAATCAATATATACATATATAGATTGTAAAATAGCTGGTGCTTATAGGAATTTTGCCTTATAGATCGAGGAGATCTTGACAGTACTGGGTCGGTGCACACCAGAGTACTGGACTGTTGTTCCTGGAAGCAATTTGGCCTTGGGATCCTTGCACCGGAGTAGGCCAAATAATGCTTTAAGCACAGCGTTTTACAAACGCACAGCAGCTGAGTTGAAAATTTTAAATTACTGACCTTCAATTTTCTGTTCAGATTTTTGCTGTTATATATCTGTATTATTCCAGTTTTAACCACAGGCGCCAACAATATGATCATATAATGAGGATTTAACTGTTAATTTGTCAAATTTGTTTTTTTCATTGAAACTATATATATTTTGATGAAATTTTGGTTCAATCCTTGTATGTCAAAGTGGCATATTTGTCGAAAAAAAATCATCTGCTTTAGTTTGCATTAATTAATAGAGTACCCGTAAGCAAGAATATTACCAAAAATTCTTAAGGGGCGTTGACCTCTCTGCTTCAAGTACATGAATCAATATTTCGCTATAAAAGCACAACAGTGAATTTGTTTCCGATTCCGTAGCCTGCCTTTGTCATGGTACATCTAAACATAGAAGGGTCACACATAATAATAACTTTAGAGAGTCCAGGTGTTAAAGCCCAGGAAAGGAGTACACATAAGCTTAGGCCCACTATTTAATATTTTTTGACGTCATTATTTTAAAAATAAAGTTTAGATAAAATACATATTTTCATAATTTTTTAATTATTTTTAAGGAACAAAATATATACAATCTGTTTTACGTATACTTTAATTTCAATCGTCATTTAATATAAAAAGCTATCTATTTATCAAGTAGTTTAAGATAAGCTAAAAACTGATAATTTCCTTTTATCATTTGTTAACATTATCTAATGTTTTGCTAAATATATACATATTCAAATTAATTAGGTAATCAGCGCATAAATTTTGAGATGTACATAATCTTTTCATCCTTCCTTTTGAAACCGAACTCGCATAAACATAATTCACTCATCTACCCATTTTTTTTATATTCTTATTATCTTTATCATATTTTTATTAGTGTTTATATTTTTCCCTATCGTGCATAAACGTTTTTTCTCCTAAATTGAAATCTTGATGAAGATTTTCATGCTAAAAAAATATGTGCAATTGAGAAAGTAAATCGTCCAATTAGTTTTTCTTCATGCATAAAACAGATTGGTTTTTTTTTACTTCTTATCCTTTTTTTAATTCTCAAAACATTTGCATGTATTTCTCTCTAAATTTACTTTCATTTATCATGCCAAAACATAGTACAAGAGGATAGCCAGTCTATTAATGTTTGTTTGCTCTAAGCTTCTAATTAGTAGCATGGAAAAAAAAATGTGTACCACCCAAGTCACTAGTTGCAAACAGTTAGAATCCCATCTCCATTGAAAGCAAGGAGCCTGCAATATATACATACATTATAATGGCGACAGTACTATCATCTTCTCTCTTTCTTGTACCTCTTCTTCTAATTTCACCTGGGTATCCAATTTGGCTAATTTACGACACTCTCCATAATCTTAAATAAAATAATTTTAAGGTCAATTATTTCCACTAATCATGTTCCTCAATACATACATACATGCTCATGCTCATGCTCATGCTCATGTTCATATTGAATTATAATTCTTACCACAACCTTCAGAAATTGAGTGTAGTGATGATATCAGCTACCATTTCATACAAACTTAGGACAGAGGGAGGGGGAAATATACGAGTGGCATGGGTACAATGGCTAGGAAAAACAATATACACACGACAAAAATTAAGACTATGAATAAGTGCAGTTCATTGTTGTCGTATACATCTTGATAGCAACTGTGACTGGTCCAAAAGGTCGCAAGTTGGATGCTTCTAACCGCAAGAATTTGTGGTGTCAAGAGAGAGAGAGAGACACACACATCATAGTACTATGCTCTCATTGCATTACTACATTAATTAAAATAGTAAAAAGCGTACTATATATGTTTGGGTTTTTTCCCTAGAAACCTACTTTAAAAATAGGGCTATTTTAAAATAACTATTTTTTTAATTTTCTATTTATATGAAACTCATTTTTAAAGTGAGCTTTTGTTTCAATTAACCGACTTCCGGTCAAAATTTTCACTCTCAAAAATATCCTTAAAATCTCACATTCAATGCACGTAGCTCACTTTGTTAATTTTTAGGTTAGTTAGGATACAAGTCACATACTTTAAACATGCATATTCTTAATATTATTTTTGGTCTTTTAGTGACTAAGAGATGATTGATTAGAACAAAAACCAACTTTAAAAAAGTGGTTCACATATAACCCTTATATTTTAAAACTATTACATTTCAAAAATCAGTCAAAATATGATTGTTATGATCAAAATCCTGATGTGATTGCAGTTATACACATATTCTATCATGTACTTTTTTATCGTCCTCACTGCCAATGAAATTGGAACTATATAGTTTAAAAAGGGGAAAATGCCTCTAGCCCCCAAAACGCCTCTCTCTCCCCTCCCCCCCCCCCCAAGACTTTTTTAACGGGCACTTTGCCCCAAAAAGCATCGCGATTTTCTCCTAGCCCTCAAAATAAACTCCCACGTGAAACGTCGTTTAAAACTCATACGAACTGTCCAAAATACCTTTCGACAGCCTGTAACCATCACCCTCGCAAGTTTGAAATCTGGAATTGATACTGTAGCATTAAATGGTGAGTAGAATGTGGGTTTTTTTTTGGGGGGGGGGATCCTATTTCCCTTCAAATTATTACCATATTTAAATACCCTACCGCTAAAACCATCTCCTCCCCATTTGCTTACCCCGACTACTCTTTCTCCTTCAACTTAATTCTCCGCAATAAATCTTCTTCGATTCTTCAACTACTCCCTTATTTAAAATGACGGGTGGATCCCTTCTTTGTATGGTGACAAAGGCAAAAAAACAACGGAGAGGGTGACAGTGTATTTGTCGTTATCAAAGAGACTACAGAAATCATCGGTTTGAAATATCAAGTGTCACAAAGGCTTAAAATACCAATGCAATCTCTTTCACTGAAGTTCATATGCGAAAGGGAAAAGAAATTCAGTATTTCAATTGACAATGACAATGACTTGAGTTTGATGTTCGAGTATTGTCGTCGTAATGGATTTTCAGATGCAATTTTGTATGCTACCTTCGTTGGGAAATCCTCAACTTCTCAGAACACGCAAACTATGCCAGAAAATGTGTAGGCATTAGGCATTACACTTTAGATTTTCTTATGAGTTGGTTGATAGGTTATGAGTCGGTTGTTAACCTTATGCATTGGTTGCTGAGGTTATGAGTTGATTTTCAAGGTTACGGACTGGTTGTTAAGGTTATGTATTGTTTGGCTTATTTTATGAAATAATTTTAAGATTTTTTTCTAAGGTTATGAGTTCGTTGTTACGTATACTAGTTGGTTGCTATGGTTAGGCGTTTGTTGTTAAGTATATGCATTTGTTGTCAAGGTTACGGGTCTATTATTAAGGATAAGGGTTCATTGTTAAGGTTATGTGTTGGCTGTTAAGTTTATGAGTTTGTTGTTAAGGTTAGGAGTTCGATGCTGAGGTTATGTATTTTTTTACTTCTATAGGACTATCCCGACAGAAAATTCATGATGCGCAGCTACCACACTTATCCAAACATGTAATGATGAGCGTATTCCTAATGACAATCTCATTAGCGACTCGATCATGCTGCTGGAAGACATGGTTAACAACCAAACAAAGATCTCAGCTGAGTGGCACACAGACATACATGAAATTAGATAGAAATTTGATAGTGCTGCTGAAGTTAGATTAGCACTTCAATACTATTCAATTGCTAAAAGGTTCGAGTATGATTTTTACCATAATAAACAAAGACCTATAAGAGTCCATTGTCGATTTAGGTACACGCAAGGTTGCCCTTAGATGTTGTTTGCTTCCCCACTCAGAAATTTGTCGATCATGTCCATAAAGAATTTCTATTCTACCCACACATGCGGTCAACATGGAGCTAGTGCTGGCAACTCAAGGGCATCAAGAAAGTTCATTGCAAGCTAAATACAAGTTGTTTTGAAGGTTAGGCCAGATCTTCATGCAGTTGATATCAAGAACGACATGCTCTCAAATTATGGCATCAAGATTAACTACACTAAAGCATGAAAAAGTAAATAGACAGCTCAACAGGACATGTTCGGTGATGATGATGAGGCTTACGATTCACTGAGGTGGTACATTCTTTTATTCTTAGTTTTAGTTGTTAAGGTTACATATTGGTTCCTAACCATATGTATTAGTTATTAAGGTTATTGGTTGGTTGTTAAGTATACTTGTTGGTTGTTAAGGTTGAAGATTAGTTATTATGGTTATGAATCTGTTGCTAAGATTACTGCTTTGTTATTATATTTATGCAGGTATGAAGCCATGGTTCATGTAACTAATCCAGGAAGTCGTGTTGATATTGATGCTGATGACGGAAGGTTTAGGCGTTTGTTCATAAGTTATAATGCTTGTATTGAAGGGTTCATTGTTAGGTGTAGGCCTCTCTTGTTTTGGATGGAATATTTATTAAAGATCGCTACAGAGACATACTACTTAGTGCCACTGGATATAACGACAACCAGGGAATATTTCCTCTTGCTTATTACGTATGCGGCCAGGAGAATGAGGCTAATTGGAAATGGTTCTTACAAGGATTGTGGATATTACTGTATGATAGGGAAAAGCCTTATAATCCTCCACATCAACTGGTAATGATTTCTGACGTCGACAAAGGTATTAGGGTAGCAGTCGAGAAATTCTTTCCAGATGCTTTCTATTCAAGGTATGTTCTGCATTTAGTCAAGAATTTCAAAAAGAAGATGAAGGATTTTGGACGTAAGGCAAATGTCGCCCAAATAATTGGTGATTTTTTACAATCCGCGGCTTATAAGTACATAATTTCTGAATGGGATAATTACATGAAAGAATTAGCATCGATCGATCATAGGGCTTACGTTATTGCGATGGAATACTCCTCGAAGAGATGAGCAAACGCTTATTTTCCTGGTATAAGGTATGATAGCCTACAGTTTTATTGTTAAGGTTATATTTCGGTTGTTAAGGTTATAGTTTTATTGCTAAGGTTAGAGTTTTATTGTTAAGGTTAGCCTTTGGTTGTTAAGTTTAAAGATTTGTTGTCAATGTTACGGTTTTATTGTTAAGGTTAGCTTTTGGTTGTTAATGTTAGATTTGTTGTTAAGTTTATCCTTTCGTTATTAAATTTATTTCTGAATGTTAATCTTACTTCTAACTTTGCAGGTATGGTCATGTTACTTCAAACGTTGTTGAGTCCTTCAACAACTAGATAAGAAAGGCTCGAATGTTGCGAATCTTACCTTTGGTTGAGACGATACGGAAGCAAATTATGGAGTGCATGCATGAAAAAAGGCTAATGGCAGCGAATTTGTCTGGATACTTATGTTCAGAAGCGGAGATAGTGTTGAGTGAAAATATTCACCATGGTAACTGCTTGGCCATTAAACATTCGACGTAAGATATTATGAAGGCCGAATCCAATAAAACTTACCATGTAGATTTGAAGAATCGGGCATGTTCATGTAGGGCTTGGGACATCATGTGCGTTCCTTACAAACATGCACGCGCTACAATTACATGGATAGGACGAGAAACAAACTGGCGAGTAGGCATCAAAAATGCTCATAGATATCCAAATACAGTTCAAGACAAAGTGAAGACAATGAATGTCATCATCTAAGTTAGAAGAGATCATTCAAAGCCATAAGAAACAAAAAAAAGGCATGAGAAGCAAAACAACATAGAAGAGCGATGTGCATACCCGTGACAAGATACACTGACGCGTGTTTTAACATAACAAAGGATAGCGACGCGCATAGGCGCGACAGCTCATGGTGACGCGCATAGGCGCGGCAGCCTATGGTGACGCGGCAAAGCGCGACAGCGAAGTGTGACGCGCGTATGCGCGGCAGGGGCCAGCCTATGGTGACGCGGCAAAGCGCGACAGCGAAGTGTGACGCGCGTATGCGCGGCAGGGTGTGGTGACGCGCAAATAGCAGTCTCCTATGTGATTTGCTCACAGTTTTAACATCCTTCTGAGGGTCCACGTGGCGGCATATCAGAAAGAGAATGTGTGCTAACGTGGGGGGTGGTTATAGACCGAGAAAAGTGGTGTTTCGTGAGCCTAAAGACGTGGGAGAACAGTTAAGAACGTGATGGAACGTGGCTGGAACTGCCCTTTAGCCGCGCCAGCCCACACTGACGCGCCAATAGCCATGGCAGCGGAGACTGACACGCCCAAAGAAAGTACATTTGGTCAGTTATTTCACGTCTGTTGCCACTGCTATACACCCATATCCCTATAAATACCTCTTTACACATGAAATCAAGGAGAGAGAGCAGATTGGAGCAAAGAAACTTAAGCTTTTGGTGAATTTGAGCAAAAGAGAGTCCTCATTCCTCACAAACGCTTTTCAATCTTTTAGTGATTCCTAAAGATCTAAGCTCTGACTTAATCTTTGGAAGAGTGAACATCTTACATCGATAAGATATTCGCTTCAAATTCTTATTTCGATAAACGAAGAAAGAATCCCTAAAACCTTCGCAATCTGTGATTTGGTGGTCCACGAGCCAAAGCACTCCCGGCACAGGCAAAGTCCCACAAAGCAGAAGTCGATAAACGATTTTATGTTATTTTTCAAGAAAGTTGTAATTGTAGGCATATAAAATTGCTTATAGGTCCCCTAGCATAGCTCGGCACAAACCAACGAGCCAACGAGGCGACGAGATCGACGAATCGCACGGAAGCGACGGAATGAATCCACCCGCGTGCAGAATCAAGCTAATGAGTTGAGGAATCAACGAGCCATCCAACCAAGGGGAAACTCGGACGAATCACGATCGAATCAAGATCAATTTCGGACTCGAACTCAGAAGCGGATTTACTGCCAAATCAGGAATCCAACTTACTGCCAAATCAGAGTCTCAGATCAACCGAAACACGGACAAACGAGACAACGGAAAACGACTCGAAAAAGTCGGAAAACACCGCCCGCGGGGGCTCGGCCAAAGCCGAGCCACCTCAAGGTGGCTCGGCCAAGGCCGAGCCACCCTGAGGTGGCTCGGCCAATGCCGAGCCACCTCGGGGTGGCTCGGTGGCCGAGCCACCTTGGGGTGGCTCGGCCATGAGCCGAGCCACCCCAAGGTGGCTAGGCACAGTGTCGGCCACCCCGAGGTGGCCGACAGTGGCCCGAGGTGGCCGACAGTGGCCAGAGGTGGCCGACATTTCCCTTTTTGCAGCCACTGTCCTGAGAGCCTATAAATAGGCCTAGAGATGTTCATTTTCAGAGGTCGAACTTTCAAGAGCCGAAACTCTGCCGGATTGAAGAGTGAACTCGGAGCTTGAAGACCAGAAGACTTGCACATTCAGATCTGATCCTCGGCGACCATCCACGTCAGAAAAGGCAGGATCTCGAGAGGAAGAAAGAACAGATCTGAGATCTACACGAGACTACACTCCAGATCTAAGCTTGGTCTTAGATCTCGAGATCTGAGCGATTATTCCCTTGGTGGATTAATCCCTCCCGGCTATTATTCCCTTCGTGGAATAATACCCGCATACTCGTGTAGATCCGACCGGATCTAGATCGCGCGGTGGTCCACGGATTAACCCCGGCGTCGGCAAAGAACCCACACAAGCAAGCAACCGCAAAACAGGAGCTTGCGATTTGTTCACAAGAGGAAAGTTGTAATTTTTATTTTTTTTCTTTGATTTAGTTGTAACCGGATCTATAAAAGACCGGATCTTTGTAACCCAAGATGACAATCATATCAATGAAAAAGAAAACAGTTTTCCACGCGAACAATTAGATCTTCCGGCATCGATGTCGAGTATACATGATGTATTTCATATTTCGATGCTCAAGAAGCATTTGCATGACGAAGAGCAACAGAGGGTGATTGATTCACTAGAGGTTGAGATTCAGGATGATTTGACTATCGTAGAGATTCCGGTATGCATTCTTGCTAGGGAGAATAAAAAGCTTAGAAACAAAGTCATTCTATTAGTGAAAGTTCAGTAGAACCGGCAAGGAGCCGAAGAGATTTCTTGGGAGCGCGAGGAGGATGTTCGTCGTGACTACCCACACCTGTTTGAACAGGTAAGGTGTTGATATTTAAATGTACTTATATGCATTGATAGATTTGATTATATGTGTTGCTTAGTCACATTTATATTTAATGGTAGAATAGGTCATTCAGCACTTAGCTCTTAATTATTCGGAACATATGGTATATATATGAGGGGTTCCTTGTTTGGATTTTTTGCCCGACGTACTAGTTCCGTCTAATTAGGGGTTAAGTGAGAATGCATGCATTTTAGAGTGTTAAGTTTAAATGTTGCTTATATTTCAAGTCAGGAAAATTAATGATACGAGATGTTCAGACCAAAAAGCAGCAACTGCAGCCTCCAACCAAAATTCAACCTCCGGCGAACCCAGCTAAGTCACCGAGAATTCCCATAGCTACTCCGGGAGATCATGCAGAATCCTCCCGAAGAAGAAAGCCAGTCTTGGAGCGCCTCGGTCCAATTCCCGATGAGCGAAGCAAAGCTCCGATCCAAGAACGTTTGGGCCCACTAAGAAAACCCCGAACGAATCAACACGCTGGGGGTCACCGCTACCTCCAACATGACAAGGAGCTCAAGGCAACTGCGCGCGCTAATTTGCGCATTGAGGTCCAAGAGCCCGCTGAGAATTCACGCCCAAAAAGGCATGTCTCAAGGCGCGTGACTCTTGAAAGTCCAAGGAAGGAAATTCGCCCTCAGATGGAAACATTATCATCTGATAGTGATAATGTTATACCTGAGAAGTCGTGCCCGCACACGATAGGTTACTCCGACTGTCAAAATGACGAGTTGTACTATCGTGCTGGGGGTACGAACAGAACCAGAAAGAGGAGTCCCCGAGAACAGGAAACTCAGTGCCCTTGTTCAAAGCTCATTCGGGCGGTACTGTCTCAATGCAACTGCATCAAGGTAGTCCCCGAGAGAATTTCAGTGTTCGAAAGACTCGGCACCGAAACGCCAAAATCAAGGTGTAGGCGTTTCCGGCAAAGAAGAACGGTGGTTAAAGACGGAGAATTTCCGAGGGTCACCGCCAACATGACCAGCAAAGAGACATCGACACAGGTTAATCTCAAGACGTTTCTAGAAGCATCCCGGCGTGTAACCCGTCTGCAGTCCGGAGCCATCGTACGAGGAACTTATGGTAGGGTTCGGACAAGATTGCCTTCGGAAGATGAAGAATCGGATTCCTGCTCTGCTGTCGCATCGGACAATACAGTGTCCAGCGAAGGACAACCCCGTGAGTCATTTATGATAAGCGCGGAAGAAATAGCCAAGATGCTCGAAGATGCCATAGCCAAACAACAAGAAAGCTTCAGGTTCGAGATGCAGATGGCCATGCAGACTATGAGAGAGATGCATGAGCAACAAATCCAGGCGTTCAGGAACCAACAAGGTGAACCAAGTCACCGTAATCAGGTTGTTCAGGAAGAAGAGCACACGGATAGGGATGGAGCTCACAATGCCAATAACCCTCCCGTCAATGCAGGGGGTGGTAACGAGGATGCCAACGAGGATACAAGTGAAGACTTGAAGATCAAAGATCTCGAGAGCAAAATCAACACATTGATCTCCGCTCAAGAGACGAAGAAAACAGGCATTCCCTGTCCATACCCAAGAGAGTGGGAATCGATCCCCTATCCGGCGAAGTTCAGTTTAATCAACTTCACGCCGTTCGATGGGAAGGGTTCCCCCACTCAGCATTTGATTTATTTCAAATCGCACCTGGGTATTATTTCCGGCAATGAGCCTCTGATGGTGCGGTCATTCGTCGGCACTCTTCGCGGAGCCGCCTTCGATTGGTACCGCCGCCTCAAGCCAGGAAGCGTGAACAGCTGGGATGACATGGAGACGAAGTTCCTTGCAAATTTCTTCGACGACGACACCGAGATCTCTATCGGATCGCTGCTCGATGAGAAGCAAAAAGACGGGGAGTTAGTCGACACCTTCGTCAAAAGGTTCCGGAACAAGGCGATGAATTGCCGGGACCCGATCACCGAGGAATTCATTCTCCAGACTTGCCACAACAACCTCGCATTGGACGTATTGGAGGCACGATTGGTATCGCCGCCTCAAGCCAGGAAGCGTAAGTAGCTGGGACGACATGGAGACGAAATTCCTCGCTAACTTCTTCGACGACGACACCGAGATATCTATCGGATCATTGCTCGATGAGAAGCAGAAGGACGGGGAGTTAGTCGACACCTTCGTCAAGAGGTTCCGGAATAAGGCGATGAACTGTCAGGACCCGATCACTGAGGAGTTCATCCTCCAGACATGCCACAACAATCTTTCGCTGGACGTGTTGGAAGCAATGGGCACAGCACCGTCCAAAACGTGGCAGGATCTGAAAGTCCGAGGAGAGCAAGCTGAACGTTTCCTCCGAAGGAAGAAGGCCGAGAGGAACCTACCGACGGCTAATCCTCTGGACTCAAACTTCGCCTCTCGTGGTAAGGGCAAAACACCTGCAACTGTTGGTGGTGCTAATCAAGCGTCGCAACAGCAATCTCGAAGGCAGCAAAAGACTGCGGGTCCGAGACTCCAAAGAGAGTATTCCTTCAAGGACGAAGACGTTCCAGCCATCTTCGAATCCCTCCTTGAAGGTAACAAGATCAAGCTACCACCTATCACAAATCAGGAGGAAGCTGACAACACTACGGACCCAAAGTACTGTGCATACCACAGGAGGGTCGTTCATCCCACCAAGGATTGCTTTGCTCTCAAGAATAGCATTCAGACCTTGGTTGAAGCCGGCGTCATAACGCTAAGGTAAGCCAAATAAGAACGGCAAAACTCCAAAGAGTATACGAGTATAAACTGTTTCTCAATCCTCCGACCGGTATAAGAGGTTAAACTACTCCCTGATACTCTATAAACTGTTTCTCAAAACTCCGACCGGTATAAGAGTATAAACTGCTTCCTAACACTCCAAAGAGTATACGAGTATAAACTGTTTCTCAATCCTCCGACCGGTACAAGAGGTTAAACTGTTCCCTGATACTCCAATAGGTATATGAGTCTAAACTGTTTCCCACTTTTGACGGGAAGTTCCTGGAGAATATTACGCTAATATTCTTAAGGATAACCCGATCAGGTAACTGAGAATAATGTCCGAACCAGTTCCGCAAAGGAAACTGGGGGTGGACGATTTATGTAACGGGAAGTTCCCAAAACCACAGCAATGTAATAAATGAGAACTCCCATTCAAATTCCCACCGTGTCTGTGTACTCAACACTCTCTTTGTTAGAGTCTGAACGTAAGGTTCCCCATTGGTCAAACCTTCTTACAGTTAGGGCCACAGTCAAAATCCCCTCTCGATTCCCCCAATGAACGAGAGGTCCACAAATTGAGCGATCAAACCTTCCTACAGTTAGGATTGTCTCAAAACACCCACTTGGTCAAACCTTCTTACAGTTAGGACCACAGTCAAAATCCCCTCTCGATTCCCCCAATGAACGAGAGGTCCACAAATTGAGCGATCAAACCTTCCTACAGTTAGGATTGTCTCAAAACACCCACTTGGTCAAACCTTCTTACAGTTAGGACCACAGTCAAAATCCCCTCTCGATTCCCCCAATGAACGAGAGGTCCACAAATTGAGCGATCAAACCTTCCTACAGTTAGGATTGTCTCAAAACACCCACTTGGTCAAACCTTCTTACAGTTAGGACCACAGTCAAAATCCCCTCTCGATTCCCCCAATGAACGAGAGGTCCACAAATTGAGCGATCAAACCTTCCTACAGTTAGGATTGTCTCAAAACACCCACTTGGTCAAACCTTCTTACAGTTAGGACCACAGTCAAAATCCCCTCTCGATTCCCCCAATGAACGAGAGGTCCACAAATTGAGCGATCAAACCTTCCTACAGTTAGGATTGTCTCAAAACACCCACTTGGTCAAACCTTCTTACAGTTAGGACCACAGTCAAAATCCCCTCTCGATTCCCCCAATGAACGAGAGGTCCACAAATTGAGCGATCAAACCTTCCTACAGTTAGGATTGTCTCAAAACACCCACTTGGTCAAACCTTCTTACAGTTAGGACCACAGTCAAAATCCCCTCTCGATTCCCCCAATGAACGAGAGGTCCACAAATTGAGCGATCAAACCTTCCTACAGTTAGGATTGTCTCAAAACACCCACTTGGTCAAACCTTCTTACAGTTAGGACCACAGTCAAAATCCCCTCTCGATTCCCCCAATGAACGAGAGGTCCACAAATTGAGCGATCAAACCTTCCTACAGTTAGGATTGTCTCAAAACACCCACTTGGTCAAACCTTCTTACAGTTAGGACCACAGTCAAAATCCCCTCTCGATTCCCCCAATGAACGAGAGGTCCACAAATTGAGCGATCAAACCTTCCTACAGTTAGGATTGTCTCAAAACACCCACTTGGTCAAACCTTCTTACAGTTAGGACCACAGTCAAAATCCCCTCTCGATTCCCCCAATGAACGAGAGGTCCACAAATTGAGCGATCAAACCTTCCTACAGTTAGGATTGTCTCAAAACACCCACTTGGTCAAACCTTCTTACAGTTAGGACCACAGTCAAAATCCCCTCTCGATTCCCCCAATGAACGAGAGGTCCACAAATTGAGCGATCAAACCTTCCTACAGTTAGGATTGTCTCAAAACACCCACTTGGTCAAACCTTCTTACAGTTAGGACCACAGTCAAAATCCCCTCTCGATTCCCCCAATGAACGAGAGGTCCACAAATTGAGCGATCAAACCTTCCTACAGTTAGGATTGTCTCAAAACACCCACTTGGTCAAACCTTCTTACAGTTAGGACCACAGTCAAAATCCCCTCTCGATTCCCCCAATGAACGAGAGGTCCACAAATTGAGCGATCAAACCTTCCTACAGTTAGGATTGTCTCAAAACACCCACTTGGTCAAACCTTCTTACAGTTAGGACCACAGTCAAAATCCCCTCTCGATTCCCCCAATGAACGAGAGGTCCACAAATTGAGCGATCAAACCTTCCTACAGTTAGGATTGTCTCAAAACACCCACTTGGTCAAACCTTCTTACAGTTAGGACCACAGTCAAAATCCCCTCTCGATTCCCCCAATGAACGAGAGGTCCACAAATTGAGCGATCAAACCTTCCTACAGTTAGGATTGTCTCAAAACACCCACTTGGTCAAACCTTCTTACAGTTAGGACCACAGTCAAAATCCCCTCTCGATTCCCCCAATGAACGAGAGGTCCACAAATTGAGCGATCAAACCTTCCTACAGTTAGGATTGTCTCAAAACACCCACTTGGTCAAACCTTCTTACAGTTAGGACCACAGTCAAAATCCCCTCTCGATTCCCCCAATGAACGAGAGGTCCACAAATTGAGCGATCAAACCTTCCTACAGTTAGGATTGTCTCAAAACACCCACTTGGTCAAACCTTCTTACAGTTAGGACCACAGTCAAAATCCCCTCTCGATTCCCCCAATGAACGAGAGGTCCACAAATTGAGCGATCAAACCTTCCTACAGTTAGGATTGTCTCAAAACACCCACTTGGTCAAACCTTCTTACAGTTAGGACCACAGTCAAAATCCCCTCTCGATTCCCCCAATGAACGAGAGGTCCACAAATTGAGCGATCAAACCTTCCTACAGTTAGGATTGTCTCAAAACACCCACTTGGTCAAACCTTCTTACAGTTAGGACCACAGTCAAAATCCCCTCTCGATTCCCCCAATGAACGAGAGGTCCACAAATTGAGCGATCAAACCTTCCTACAGTTAGGATTGTCTCAAAACACCCACTTGGTCAAACCTTCTTACAGTTAGGACCACAGTCAAAATCCCCTCTCGATTCCCCCAATGAACGAGAGGTCCACAAATTGAGCGATCAAACCTTCCTACAGTTAGGATTGTCTCAAAACACCCACTTGGTCAAACCTTCTTACAGTTAGGACCACAGTCAAAATCCCCTCTCGATTCCCCCAATGAACGAGAGGTCCACAAATTGAGCGATCAAACCTTCCTACAGTTAGGATTGTCTCAAAACACCCACTTGGTCAAACCTTCTTACAGTTAGGACCACAGTCAAAATCCCCTCTCGATTCCCCCAATGAACGAGAGGTCCACAAATTGAGCGATCAAACCTTCCTACAGTTAGGATTGTCTCAAAACACCCACTTGGTCAAACCTTCTTACAGTTAGGACCACAGTCAAAATCCCCTCTCGATTCCCCCAATGAACGAGAGGTCCACAAATTGAGCGATCAAACCTTCCTACAGTTAGGATTGTCTCAAAACACCCACTTGGTCAAACCTTCTTACAGTTAGGACCACAGTCAAAATCCCCTCTCGATTCCCCCAATGAACGAGAGGTCCACAAATTGAGCGATCAAACCTTCCTACAGTTAGGATTGTCTCAAAACACCCACTTGGTCAAACCTTCTTACAGTTAGGACCACAGTCAAAATCCCCTCTCGATTCCCCCAATGAACGAGAGGTCCACAAATTGAGCGATCAAACCTTCCTACAGTTAGGATTGTCTCAAAACACCCACTTGGTCAAACCTTCTTACAGAGGTGGCCGACAGTGGCCCGAGGTGGCCGACAGTGGCCAGAGGGGGCCGACATTTCCCTTTTTGCAGCCACTGTCCTGAGAGCCTATAAATAGGCCTAGAGATGTTCATTTTCAGAGGTCGAACTTTCAAGAGCCGAAACTCTGCCGGATTGAAGAGTGAACTCGGAGCTTGAAGACCAGAAGACTTGCACATTCAGATCTGATCCTCGGCGACCATCCACGTCAGAAAAGGCAGGATCTCGAGAGGAAGAAAGAACAGATCTGAGATCTACACGAGACTACACTCCAGATCTAAGCTTGGTCTTAGATCTCGAGATCTGAGCGATTATTCCCTTGGTGGATTAATCCCTCCCGGCTATTATTCCCTTCGTGGAATAATACCCGCATACTCGTGTAGATCCGACCGGATCTAGATCGCGTGGTGGTCCACGGATTAACCCCGGCGTTGGCAAAGAACCCACACAAGCAAGCAACCGCAAAACAGGAGCTTGCGATTTGTTCACAAGAGGAAAGTTGTAATTTTTATTTTTTTTCTTTGATTTAGTTGTAACCGGATCTATAAAAGACCGGATCTTTGTAACCCAAGATGACAATCATTTCAATGAAAAAGATAACAGTTTTCCACGCGAACAGTAATTTGCTTATTTTTCATTGTAATTCACTATAAACGATCTAAGTTTTAATAGAATCGACAATGAAAACGACTTTCGGCGAAAACAAACTGGCGAGTAGGCATCAAAAAATGCTCATAGATATCCAAATACAGTTCAAGACAAAGTGAAGACAATAAATGTCGTCATCTAAGTCAGAAGAGATCATTCAAAGCCATAAGAAACAAAAAAAAAAGCCATGAGAAGCAAAACAACATAGAAGAGCGATGTGCAAACCAGTGATAAGATACACTGACGCGTGTTTTAACATAACAAAGGATAGTGACGCGCATAGGCACGGCAGCCTATGGTGACGCAGCAAAGCGCGACAGCAAAGTGTGACGCGCGTATGCGCGGCAGGGTGTGGTGACGTGCAAATAGCAGTCTCCTATGTGATTTACTGACAGTTTTAACATCCTTCTGAGGGTCCACGTGGCGGCATATCAGAAAGAGAATGTGTGCTAACATGGGGGGTGGTTATAGACCGAGAAAAGTGGTGTTTCATGGGCCTAAAGACGTGGGAGAATAGTTAAGAATGTGATGGAACGTGGCTGGAACTGCCCTTTAGCCGCGTCAGCCCACACTGACGCGCTAATAGCCGCGGCAGCGGAGACTAATGCGCCCAAAAAAAGTACACTTGGTCAGTTATTTTACGTCCGTTGCCATTGTTATACACCCATATCCCTATAAATACCTCTTTACACATGAAATCAAGGAGAGAGAGCAGATTGGAGCAAAAAAGCTTAAGCTTTTGGTGAATTTGAGCAAGAGAGAGAGTCCTCATTCCTCACAAACACTTTTCAATCTTTTAGTGATTCCTAAAGATCTAAGCTCTGACTTGATCTTTGGAAGAGTGAACATCTTAGATCGATAAAATATTCGCTTCAAATTCTTACTTCGATAAACGAAGAAAGAATCCCTAAAACCTTCGCAATCTATGATTTGGTGGTCCACGAGCCAAAGCACTCCCGGCACAGGCAAAGTCCCACAAAGCAGAAGTCGATAAACGATTTTTGTGTTATTTTCTAAGAAAGTTGTAATTTGCTTATTTTTCATTATAATTTACTGTAAACGATCTAAGTTTTAATGGAATCGACAATGAAAACAACTTTCGGTGAAAACAGCCTCCTAGCACCTTCAAGTCATATTTCTGTCATAAACCAGAAGATCATGGCATAAACATTTTGAATGTTAATATTTCTAGATTCTTCCTATATAATAGCATCAACCTTTTGAATGTTAATACCTTTTAAGTTTCATCAGCTGCGGGTGAATATAAATGGCTTTCTCTAGAGAGCTTTCAGTGAGTTTACCAGGCTTACCTAACTTTCTGATAATTTCTTTCTGCTAAGATTCAAAAGTACAATGAATTCTCATTTCTCTAAGTTCCATCAGTTGTGAGTGAATATAAATGGCTTTCTCCAGAGAGCTTTCCGTGACCTTACCAGGCTTCTCTAACTTTCTGATAATTTCTTTCTGCTTTGATCCAATATTCAAAAGTATAGTAAAGTCTCATTTCTCTAAGTTCCATCAGCTGTGGGTGAATATAAATGGCTTTCTTCAGAGAGCTTTCCGTGAGCTTACCAGGCTTACCTAACTTTCTGATAATTTCTTTCTGATTTGAGCGAAGATTTAAAAGTACAGTGAATTCAATCAATCCATGGAGTTCATCCAAAAAAATCTCCATTGTAATAGTGAATTCATATGGGAAGGCAGGCATATGACGGTGGAGAGAAGAATACGAGCATACGTTAACAATGTATACTGGATGTTTATTTAACTTTTGGTTTGTTTAACATGATGTGGCTTGGTTGTCAATGTTATGGGTTTGTTGTTAATGTTACGACATTTATTATTAAGTTTAGTGTTTTATTATTAAGCTTATTAATTGGTTGTCAAGATTAACGTTTGGTTGTCAAGATTAGCGCTGGGTTGTTATTCGCGCTTGGTTGTCAAGGTTATGTCTTAGTTGTAAAAGAATATGTTTACCTGATTCAAGGTTGTTAATATTTACGCATATTTTTGTTCAGAAATATTCTCGCTTGGCTGTTATAATTAAGGTTATGGACTGGTTGTCAAGGTTACGGGATTTATTGTTAAGTTCAGCGTTTTATTGTTAAGCTATGGATTTGTTGTTAAGGTTACCCTTTATGTGGTTAAGGTTAGCTTTTGGTTGTCAATGTTACCTAGAAAAAATGATATATTTCTGCATTAAATGCATTTCACAGTAATGTTTATTCCTAAGATAGGCAATCATTATCACCTTGCCCCTCGCTATTCCCATATGCCACGTGTAGGCAATCATTATCACCTTGCCCCTCGCTATTCCCATACCGCCATCCCTTCGCCTGTTCCAAGACATGCCCCTCTTTCCTCGATCTTCCCATCACCACCATTCTCTTCGTCTGCTCATAAGCCTCCTAGCAACTAGATCCTCCCCTTCCTATCCTAAACCAGAAGATCATGGCTCACGATGATATCATTTGCATCCACTGACATGGCTTAGGGCATATTTCCTGGGATTTCCCTCATGGTTTCAGAGCTTACGCCCCTCCACAATTTCTCCCTGTGCCAGACAACACCGCCAGCACCATTCAAGAGCTGACTACATTCACCATCTTCACTCCTAAGTTAGGCCGTCCATTTATGGAGGAGCTGAGACTAATGCTTGGTTATCGCTTCAACGTCCGGGATTGGACATATGAGATCAAGCAGGCAGCCGAAAATAGCTTCATGGTTAAATTTTCGTCTGATGAACTGCTAGATCAAGCCATCGAGCTCAATCCTATAGATATGGGCTCCTTCAAGGGCAGATTCAGGCGTTGGAGGGAGGACCTCAAGCTAAAAACATTGCCCAAACCCTTTCTCATATGGGTCCACCTCTTCAATCTACCATACCACTTCTGGGACTAGGAGTTCCTACAATCGCTATTCAAGGGTATCGGCTAATGCATGTACTATTCCACCGACGTTACCATAAAAAATAACTTCAAAGACTGCAGGAAACTGCTCGAGATTAGGACTTATTCGAATGTCCCTAAGAGGATTAGGTTTCGTTATACATCTCCTATGGACGACACCCTAATGGAAGGGTTTGCCATAACTCAGGTTATCGGCCGGGACTGGGAGCACCAAGCGAATAGGGAAGTTGATCCTATCAACATGGTTGTTGACCAACCACCCCGCCAGCATACGAAGCCTCCTAGCGCCAATCCGGAGTTGATCGAGGTGGCTTGGGACTACAGGCAAATGACGGTGGAGAGAGATCTTTGGCAGTGATTTCTCCAGGACCAAGGTGTTGGGGGGTCCACCTTTCCTTGGGATAGGCGTTTCTCAGACGACTTCGCATCAAGCAAGGGGAGCGGTGGAGGAGCAGCTGACCCCTAGGTTACCATCATCTGTAAATTTACTTTTGTTTTGTTTAACTTGATGTTGTGGAGGAGCAGCTGACCCCTAGGTTACCATCATCTGTAAATTTACTTTTGTTTTGTTTAACTTGATGTTGATATGGGATGTTAACAACATATTAATATATTACTTTTGTTTTGTTTAACTTGATGTTGATATGGGATGTTAACAACATATTAATATATGATACACTTTTAGAATGATTGTACTACACTAAGCTATGGATTTGTTTTTCAGCTTTGCTTTTGGTTATTAAGTAAATACGCTGATTGTCAAGCTTATGTGTTTGTTGTTAAGCTTTATCGCTTGGTTGTTAAGCTTACGGTCTTGTATTTAAGGTTACGAGATTGTTGTTAAGCGTAGGGCTTGGTTGTTAAGGTTATGGGTTTGTTGTTAAACTTAGGGCTTAGTTGTTAAGGTTACGAGTTTGTTGTTAAGCTTAGGGCTTTGGTTGTCAAGTTTACGGGTTTGTTGCCCAGATGAACTTTTCACTGTTAAGGTTCTGGCTTGACTGTGGCTTGGTTGTCAAACTTATGTGTTTGTTGTCAATCTTATTATGCGTTTGTTGTTAAGCTTTATCGCTTGGTTGTTAAGCTTAGGGCTTGGTTATCAAGGTTACGAGTTTGTTGTTAAGGTTAGGGCTTTGGTTGTCATGGTTATAGAATTGTTGTTAAGGTTACGAGTTTGTTGTTAAGGTTATGGGTTCGTTGTTAAGCTTAGGGCTTGGTTGTCAAGGTTACGAGTTTGTTGTTAAGCTTAGGGCTTTGGTTGTCAAGTTTACGAATTTGTTGTCCAGATTAACTTTTTGCTGTTAATGTTATGGCTTGGTTGTCAAGCTTATTATGTGTTTGTTGTTAAGCTTTATCCCTTGGTTGTTAAGCTTAGGGCTTGGTTGTTGTAGGCAATCTAAAAATCACTACATATAGCTGATCCCCATCAAATACCGATGATGGAAGTTATAATTCGACGGCTTCTAGAAGACTACAATTTAAAGACTTTCGCGTAGATCGATAAAGGTTATAATCTGACGATCTTCACAACAACTGATGAAAGCTCTAATCAACAGCCTTCACAATCAACATCGGGAGTTACAATCTGATGACTATCACATATCAAAGAGCTAAAGTAAAGATTACAAAATAACAATCTTTGCAACGCTTTGACAGAAAGAGACTACAAATCGACGGTCTCTTCAAATCAAGATATGAAAGTCCTCCCCACGTACCAGCATCAAGACGCACCGCGTTCACAGCCGCTGGGGCAGTGCAAATGAAACTCATATTCAGCTCCAAATACTACAAACGCAGCTCAGATCCAGCTGCCAACGCAGCTCATGTTCGTCCGCAAACGCAGCCTCTGAAAGCTGCCAACGCAGCTTCCATCCGCTGCCAAACGCAGCTTCCATCCGCTGCCAAACGCAGCTTTCATCTGTTGCCAAATGTAGCTTCCAAGCTGCCAATGCATATTCTAACAAGATGCCAACGCAGCTTTCAAATGCTACAAACGTAACTTCTAGACGCTGCAAACGAGCTTCCAGACGCTACATTTGAATGCACAATCCACGTCAGAACGCGGATTTTACGTTTGACTCGTTCAAACACGAGCTGAACGGTTTCAAAACTATTTCTCATGATCTGAAGGGATCACAACTCCACTTAGGAGTGATTTAAGGGGCGGTTACATTCCATTAGCCCCATAAATGAGCGATTTTAGGGGCGGTTACACCCCCTAATCGCCTATAAATAGCTAAAAGATCAGCTTAGTTTGAATCGGGAAGAGAGGGGAGGATATCTTTGGATCTGGAGTATCTTGGAGATCTAGAGATCAGCTTCTTCGGATCATCTTTTCGGCAGCATTCTTCGAGCTTCCTGCAGCAACAAAGTTCTTAGAGCATTCCCTTGACTTACAAACCGATTTCGGTTAAATCAACTCTTTCATAGAGTTATCAACTCGTTTAGAGTTTCAAACTTGCTTTGCAAGTTGTCCACAGCGTCAAATTATGAGGAGAAGACCACGTTCCAGTTAATCAAGATGTTCGGATCGTCAACGGAGAGCAAACTCGACACGAGCATTCGAGGGAGTCACTCCATCGCCACCGTGAAGAACCCAGATTTAAATAAAGGGGAGAATTCAAATCAATTCTCCTCTCTTTTGTAATCGGAAATCCAAATTGTAATTAAGATCGAGAGAATACAAATCAAATTTCTTTTAATTTATTTACTACAAATTTTCCACCAAATAGTTGTCAAGGTTACGAGTTTGTTGTTAAGCTTAGGGCTTTGGTTGTCATGGTTATGGAATTGTTGTTAAGGTTACAGGTTTGTTGTTAAGGTTATGGATTCTTTGTTAAGCTTAGAGCTTAGTTGTCAATGTTACGAGTTTGTTGTTAAGCTTAGGGCTTTGGTTGTCAAGTTTACGAATTTGTTATCCAGATTAACTTTTCGATGTTAAGGCTATGGCTTGGTTGTCAAGCTTATGTGTTTGTTGTCAATCTTATTATGTGTTTATTGTTAAGCTTTATTGCTTGGTTGTTAAGCTTAGGGCTTGGTTGTTAAGGTTACGAGTTTGTTGTTAAGCTTAGGGTTTTGATTGTCAAGGTTATTGCATTGTTGTTATGGTTACGGGTTTGTTCTTAAGGTTATGGGTTCGTTGTTAAGCTTAGGGCTTGGTTGTCAAAGTTACGAGTTTGTTGTTAAGCTTAGAGCTTTGATTGTCAAGTTTACGGGTTTGTTGTCCAGATTAACTTTTCACTGTTAAGGTTGTGGCTTGGTTGTCAAGCTTATGTGATTGTTGTTAAGCTTTATCGCTTGGTTGTTAAGGTTATGGGATTGTTGTTAAGGTTACGAGATTGTTGTCAAGGTTATGGGTTCGTTGTTAAGCTTAGGGCTTGGTTGTCAAGGTTATAGAATTGTTGTTAAGGTTACGAGTTTGTTGTTAAGCTTAGGGTTTTGGTTATCAAGGTTACAGGGTTTGTTATCCAGATTAACTTTTTGCTGTTAAGGTTGTAGCTTGGTTGTTAAGCTTATGTGCTGGTTGTCTAGCTTATGGGGTTGCTATCAAGGTATCGGCTTTGTACTCCAGCTTAACAATTATCTGTTAACCTTTATATTTATAATATTTACATGTATTATAGTATTTACAAAGAATTGTGATATGATCATTTACAAAAGTTTATATCTCAACGTCATCATTGTCAACTTTATCCGCATCTTTTCTCCTCTTCCTGCCTTCAATTAGTAAATATGATGCTAGCTTCGCTTGTACCACCCATGTGTCATTCTCTTTGGGCGTGACGTGTATGACACTTCTACCTTCGATAATGGCTTTTACAAACTGGTAGACGTAGATCCCGCAGTCATACCTACACACGCAAAAAAAGATACACCATTAAATCCCTAAGGTTAACAACTAATACATATCCTTAACAACCTATACCTAAGCTTCACATCCAAACCACAACCTTAGCAACTAAATGTGACCTTAACAAAAAATATACCTATTGTTATCAACCAAAGCATAACCTCAACAACCTAACCTTAACAATCAATTTCCAACATTGATTTACAACAAGAGTTTCGAAAAACTTACAATCTTTTTTGTAATTCGCATGGAACCATGATTTGGTCAAATACGTTACGTAATTTATTTTCGTCGAAGCCAGCTTTAATGTAGTTTAAGGCTTTAACAATTTTAAGCACAGTGTTGGTCTTTTTGTTTTGATGATGTTTAACAAATATTTTACTACTAATATTGTTTGTCTAGTGTTTGTGTTTTCTTATCTATTATAGACAAATAATGTGTTAGAGGATGGATGGAATTGCGTCACAATGATCATATTAAATGGAGGTTGGCGGAAATAGTGGAGTGAAGCAACGCACTTCAAGTTAAAGATTCAAGTTCAAGCTTCATCTGCAAGTGTACCAAGTCGAGTTTATTGAAGACCTATAGCTTGGGTAATCTAGTTTAGGAGTTTATAGTATGTGTGTTTGATACTTTAAGCTCAATTATATACACACATACACGTTTTGGTTTTATAGTTTTCAAGTTCAAATATGAAACAATTACACTTATCTATATACATATATACATGTTTCATATTTATCATTTTTAGTTTATTCATTTTATAACTTATCCACATAGAAAACAAGTTTTTGTAAACCATAGATTTATTCACATATTTATTTATGGATAAGTTGTTTTAGTTTAGCTATATAGATATGAAACTATATATATATATATATATATATCTTTATTTTTATATTTATGTGTTTCATATTCTATTGAATTTGTAAAATATTATGTTTATGGATTGAAGACTTGTTAACACTATTTGTATAAGTCTATAAATCCATTCAAAATGTTTCAAGATGTTGTTTAAGTCATTTTGTCAAAATCATGTGTTTTTGTAACATGTTTATTTTCATGTTTACAAGCATTCCCCAAAGTTTTACAATTTTTTGATTTTATTTGCTATTTTTAAAGACACGTTTAAAATTAGATTTTCAGCAAATTTATGCATATCTGATATGTCGATTTGCGGTCGACCGCCATGGTCATCGCGGTCGACCGCGAAATGTCCAGAGAGCAATCTCTGGATTTCAGCTCTTCACGGTCGACCGGACCTGACACTATGGTCGACCGCCAGTATGACCGTTGCACAGTAACGACCGACCGGACCTGGCACTATGGTCGACCGCCAGTATGACCGTTGCACAGTAACGACTAGTTTCTAGTTTTGTTTTTATTTGGGCTTTTGGTTATTTTGTGTGGGTTTTGGCTGATGTCTTGGGTTGTTATAAATACCCCATTGCACTTATCATTCCCACCAACCAATAGAAATGTTTTAAAAGAGTTTACAAAAGTTTTATAAGGGTTTAAGTGTGTTTTAGTGTTTGTTTCAAGTTTGTTTGTAAAGAGATTTTCACAAGAGCAAGAGGAGATAATCTTTGGTGTTTGAGCTTCATTTCATTCTCTCTCTCTCACTCTTGATCTATAGAGAAGTTTCCCTAAACTCTTTCTAACTTTATATTTATTTGTTTGTTAATCATTTTATTAAAGCTAGATTTATATTGAGTTTAGATTTAATTTGATTTATCTTTTTATTCACACACAACTATTGAGCTTATTGTATTTGTATACATAGTATATGTTGGGGTTGTGGGATTGTGACATTAAGAGTGAGCCTTAATTGAGTTCTTATCAATTGTAGAGAACAAACATTGTATTTGTGCTTAATTTGTGAGATCACTTTGTAATACACTTGTACACCGAGAGGAGTGTGTGGTGAGAGACGGGGTCGTCCCAAGAGGAGTGGCGTCGGTAGTAAAACCTAGGGAAATGTTATAAATCCGAGCACTTGAGGAAGACACGGGCTAGAGACCAACACTTAGAAGATATATAATGGGATTACAAGAGTGAAGATTGTAAAATTTTCGGTGAGCTAGAAAACCGAGTGTGAGGTGTAAATGTTATTCGGGTGAGCATAAAAAACACAGTTATGATAGTGAATTTCTCCCCGGGAGTGGGGAGCAGAGACGTAGGACGGAAAGTCCAAACTCCGTGATCATTTGATTGTGTTTGAGTTTGCTTTGGCATTCATTTATATTTGTGTTCATTGCTCATATCGTCATTGTCTCATTATTTAGTTTTTCCACTATATTGTTTATATTTGTTTATTTTACCCTTTGTTTATATTGATTATCCTTGCATATAATTGTTGTCCACTATATTGTTTATATTTGTTTATTTTACCCTTTGTTTATATTGATTATCCTTGCATATAATTGTTGCATATCTTATTTGCTAGTTTGTTTATATTGATTATCCTTGCATATAATTGTTGCATATCTTATTTGCTAGGATAATTTGTTAATTAATTTTAATTAGCATAAAATCAGATTAGATTAGCATAAACCCTATTCATCCCCCTCTAGGATTCTTTCCTAGTGGCAATAAGGTCTCTCAATAGGTTCCTAATGTCTAGATCTCTCTTTCAAGGAGTCATAATGCCTGGCAATATTATTATCGACATCAAACTCCAAGAGATGCCAATGATCCCCTTGGACAATAAGAACTAAGAGGTTAGTACATCCTTCATCGAGCAAACTTTTGATGAAGATTTCATATGCTTCTTGGTATTCAGGTCTCTCCACATGTATATGGTGCAGTAATAAAGAATTAGACCGATCAAGAACCTGTTAACATAGATTGCAATATATAAGTAGATATACGTCCATATACTTACAGAAAAGAATACGGAGCTCACCCCATATTTTTTACTGGACGAGGCTTTCTGACTTTCACGTACTAAATCCAGCAGCGCCTCAACAAGTTATAAGTTGACAACAAGTAATAAATAATAGTATTATCTTGGATGATAAACCAACTTTATCAAGAGTAAATCTTACTGAATCATCCAGTCGACCACCGCGTATAATATTGAGAAGCTCAAACCGGTCAATAGACAACCATGTACCTCTGTACACTTTAATAAGACTGCAAATAAGAACGAAACAATAAATATAGTTAGCAACAAACATGTAACCTTAACACCAAACCAGTAACCTTAACAACAAACTCGTAACCTTAACAACAAACTCGTAACCTTAACAACCAAATTGTAATATGAGGTAAACACTTACTTGTTACACCTACAAATGTAAAAATAATTGAGAACTTTATTCTCCTCTTCCGTAAGCAGCACAGCAACATCTGCCGACACCTTATAATTATGTACAAATGTGTCATGCCCATCCAAAAACTTGATGATGA
Organism: Asparagus officinalis; assembly: GCF_001876935.1. Classification (NCBI taxonomy): domain Eukaryota; kingdom Viridiplantae; phylum Streptophyta; class Magnoliopsida; order Asparagales; family Asparagaceae; genus Asparagus; species Asparagus officinalis. Next base: position 12,652,899 of record NC_033801.1, on the reverse strand, counting down.
AGCCTTCATTATAGGGAATCCCCTCGTTCAGCTTATCCATGTACATTTCTTCTTCCTTGCTCATAGAGGAACTCATGTGTTTTTCTCAGATTGAGTAGGATCACATTGTAGCCCAGCAGGCGCTAACTCTGCTCCTTTTTCCTCCACCTGCTCTTTCTCTTTTTCCACTACCTCTATAATAGTGTTGTCCCCTATGTTTTGTTATTCTTTCTTCTTCTTCCCTTCAGTATAAGGGGTAACTATATACTTGGAATGATTCATCGCTCTTCTGACTCTTTTTTTAAGGGGTGCGGCAACGAGCACCTTTGCGCGTGCCATCTTTACATCCCTCTTTCTCTTATTCATTGGTATAATAAGAGGAGCATCTTCATCCTCAATAAATGTGTCTATGTGTGGAGTATCTGTTGAAGGGTCTTCCACTACGGTATCAATGGCAGTAGTATCTGTTGGAGAGACCTGTTGGAGCATCTTCGCTCTCCTTATTGGTGTCAGAAAAAAACGATGGACGGACTTCCGCTATTGGAGGGCCTTCGCTCTCCTTATTAGCGTCAACAAAGAATGATTGAGGGCCTTCTCCCTCAAACTATATATCAGTGTCACTCACGCTGCGTGGAGTGTCTGATTCAAAAAACAAATGAAAATTCAGAAGTTGATTATGAAAAAACTTAACATCGGTTATATAATATTAACAACTAACCCATATACTTAACAATAAATCTGTATGCCTAATAATCAATCTCTAACCTTAACAATAAATCTGTAACCTTAATAATAAATCTGTAACATTAACAATCAATCCATATACTTAACCACCAATATTTAACCATAACAATCAAATGTAATTGGAAACCAAAGCTAACCTATACAAGTTTGCAGCTCCATCACTGGGATGGACACCTTCTCTCCCTCGTTTATTTCTTCTTTCTCTAGGAGAGGATCTTCCACTGCCATATCAATGTCAGTAGTATCTGTTGGAGGGACTTCCCCTGTTAGAGCATCTTCACTCTCCTTATTGATGTCAAAAAAAATGGTGGATGAACTTCCACTATTGGAGGACCTTCGCTCTCCTTATTAGTGTCAGCAAAGAATGATTGAGAGTCTTCTCCCTCAAACTGTATATCAGTGCCACTCACGCTGCGTGAAGTGCCTGATTTAAAAAACAAATAAAAATTCAGAAGTTTATTATGAAAAAACTTAACATTAGTTATATAACCTTAACAACTAACCCATATACTTAACAATAAATCTCTAACCTTAACAATAAATCTGTAACCTTAACAATAAATTCATAACCTTAACAACCAATCCATATACTTAACCACCAATATTTAACCATAACAATCAAATGTAATTGGAACCAAATCTAACATGTACAAGTTTGCAGCTCCATCGCTGGGCTAGACACCTCTGTAGCAGGCCTCTTATTCCTATATACAGTGAGGCTTCTGGATCAGGCTTCGCTGAGTTCCTCTCTCAGCCTCATCACTTGAGCAGACAACGAAGCTACTTTCACAGAAAGAGAACTTATCTTTACACGGTCAGCAGCAATCTGATCTTTGAATTTATTCCCATTATCGCGACGTAATTTTTGATTCATTGTCGTGATGCTCTTCCAATAGATTATTTGCTAAGGCAATTACATTTTTTTAACTACCTCATTTAGCTGCTCGACCTCTTCATCAATATTTTATAGCATCGCCTATGCAAAAGACAGATACATTATTATTAAAAAGATTAATCAAAAAGTAATAAAATTCACAATTGCTAAATGCTTACACATCCTTCAAGTAGGATATCATCTTCTGCTCTCCTTTTCTTTTTGAGAAGAGGCTGTCTTAGGCCACGTGCCCTACCGACGTCTCTTGCAGCCGGTTCCTTATTCTTATCTCTCTCTCTCTCTCCCGTCTCTTGCAGCCGGTTCCTTATTCTTATCTCTCTCTCTCTCTCTCTCTCTCTCCTCTCTCTCTCTCTCTCTCTCTCTCTCTCTCTTCTTCTTCTTCTTCTTCTTCTTCTTCTTCTTCTTCTCTTTCTCCTTCCCCTGTTCCTCCCCGCACAAACCTACCTCAATGCTTTGAGCTTGGCCATGGATCTATGGAAGCTTTATCGTAGCTTTACTTGCTTTAGCTACAATAGTGGTCAATCTCAAAGATCCAGCAACTTCTCCCAGCCTCACCTAATTTGTGAGGGGAGGTCACAACATACTTCTAACTGCTGGCTTATTGATACCAGTAAGTTCATAGTATCACAGCTGCACGTGAGAGAAATAGAATCTTAACAAACACCTCTTAACATTAACAACAAATAAGTAACAATAACAATAAAACCGTAATCTTAACAACCAAACTATAACCTTAACAGCTAAATCGTAACCTTAACAACCAACCTGTAACCTTAACAACTAAACCCTAACATTCACAATCAATAATAAAAAGTATGATTACTTACACAAACAAGCTGGGTATACACTTGTAGATATACAATCGTCTTCCCTTACCCAGGACACTTTAGTGCATTTTCAATCGCATCATATGTCTCACTGATTATATAGGTCCCCCAAGCAGTGTTATTGGCCTTTTCGATGCTGTCAACATACTTGAATAAATGCCTAGGAATGCCAAGAACACTGCTTGGATACCAGATCATGCTCAGCTTATAAAGGATCCGTAGCAGGACAAAGTCCTTCACATCTCGACGATCAGTTGATGGTACCAGCTTCATGAGCAGTTCCTCAACATTGCGTCTGGTGGGGCTGGAGGAGGAGCTGTACTACTATCACCCTCAGGTTTGTTAAAAAACCTGGTTCAAATCCTGTTCTTCTTATCTCGGCTGTGGCCAACAAGATCCCCCTCATTGGAGAACCACATATGGCTCATTACCCACTCAAGGTTGAATGAGCACGCGATTTCTTTTCCAGATTTTGTATCAGTGAAGACGAATTTCATCTTTTTCTCGTCCCACTTCTCAAAATGTACTCAAAAATGAGAAGATCAAGACCAGGAGGGCCAAAATGAACGTAGTGTCTGAATACACTATCTTCGTAGGCCTCCCAGTGCCTTGGCGCCATACGCTGCACCAAAGTGTGTATGAACTCGTAATAAGCACTGAAGCTGGATGTGGGCAGCAGCGTACAAGTGGACTTTGCACTTTGTCTACAAAGAAAAACCACGGTACATAAATAGTTTGAAAATAATCAATAAACATAACAACTATGCTGTAAACTTGACAAAACAACTGTAACCTTAACAACAAACTAGTAACCTTAACAACCAAAGCCTAACATCAACAACCAATAAATAAGCTTAACAATAAAAGTATAAGCCTTACAGATTAATAGTAACCTCAACAACTAACAGATATCCACAAACAGTAACATTCACAACAAACTCCGAGCCTTATCAAGTAAAACGTTAACAACTATTGATGCTCAATATCAAACAGCCGATTAATCCAGAAGAGGATGGTCACGGATTGATGAAGGATGATGGAGGGCCCGCTCCCTTCTTTGACTTTATGCCTAATTCTCGAACGAGGGTTTGATGTCCACGCTGCACAAACAAGAAGAACCGTGAGAGGGCGGGGACCGGTTCCCCCGTGGTTCCTCCGACGGTCAAGTTAGTGGAACTCGAGTGGGGAAGGGGAAGGTCAATAACCGATATGGTTTTTAAGGTGGCAAGGTGCATACCCAGAGGATCTACGTGAGCTCCTATGTATGGACGAAGAACTGTGTGTTCTTGTTTTTGTGTCATCTATGCTTTAGGGGGTTTTAGATTGCTCACCTCCCTCCTCCGGCAATGGCCAATAGCATTTGTATATATAGAGGATCCTTCTTCGCAGATTGGTCACTTCGGCCATGCCAATGGCGGTGACAAAGTGTGAGTTGGAAGGTGAGTCATCCTTCACTTTACAGGTGTCGACTGACGACTGGAGGAAAGTCACTTCGTCACAGGAGAGGGTGTCTCCGCATTTTCTGAGAAGTGATTGATAGCGTGGCAGAAGTCACGTTGGCATACTGAATCATCCCTCGCTTTTTAGGTGTCAGCTGGCGACTGGAGGGGAAGTCAATTCGTCACGGGAGAGGATGTTTCCGCATTCTTCAGGAAGTGATTGAGCTGACAAGTCATAGAGACTTATCAGGCAAAAATCTAGATAAGGCTTGTCCGAGGTGGACGGAGATGTCGACATATGCTCTGGGATAGAGACTTGGATCTGGGGTCGAATTCTCAACTTAATTGGTAGCAGAGGATGTCCCTCCAGTTGATTTTGAGAATTGCCCAGTGAGTGGTTGAGTGTCCTAAGTAGGGTCGTCCTTTATGATAGGGTTGACCGACACCGCCTTTCACGTTGACTCTGGAATGTCGGCCTATCTGACTGGTTAGAATGTTGTCTCGTCTTAATTAATAATCGTCTCTTGAGTCGATATAAAGACGTCGACTTGTATGGGAGGTCAGGATCTCTCGTGTCGACCAATATCGCTTTTGGTGATGACATCAGAGAGTCGTCTTGATAAGTCGGTGAGGGTCGAGTCTTCTGTGATCATGCCTTGGGTTTGTAATTCGACTAAGGAATCAAATGCCTAGAACTTTTAGAAGTTAACTAGGGCTCTCATTGTATCATTTTGCAAATATTATTATCTTGGGTGAGTGAACACCATAACAATAACTAAACCGTAACATTCACAATAAATCAATAACCTTGACATAAAACTCATAACCCTAACAATGAATGGATTTTCTTGACAACTACATGCTAACCTTCACAACTTATCAGTATCCTTCACAATTAACACATCATGCAACATGATAAACAACATTAAATTTATGATAAAAATCACTCTTTTTGTTGCCATAAGCTTCTCTTTATATCCTCTCTGTAGATCAAGGAGCACTCTAGTGGCTTCGTCGGTGGCGCCGATGGTGTCGGTGCTGCCCTCTAGATCTGGGCGGGAGACTGGACTTTCTGCTTGAGCTGAACTTTTGGCACGAGAGTGGCTGGCTGCGATGTCCTCTAGAACATTATCAATTGTAGCTCCAACATCAGTCCACTCTGTTGTTGTCTGGGCTCTTTTGAGACGACGAACTGTGACGCGTCTTCATCTTCGTTGTGGTCGGCATGGAGGCAAACTTTAGAGGTTGAATCGCCGGTCATTTTTTATCCCTGTGCTTTGGAATCGGTGTACTTAGGAGTCACTTTAGAGGTTGAATCGCCGGTCATTTTTTATCCCTGTGCTTTGGAATCGGTGTACTTAGGAGTCGGTTGATTTAGGGTTAGGGTTTTGAAATGGGTTGATGGAGACGGTCAGTTTGGACAGAAGAGAGATGAAATGGTACGAACAATGAGGTCATTATAGGTTAACGGGAGGTGGTTAAATCGAAGGGTATTTTGGGCAGTTCGTGTGAGTTTTAACAGGCGTTTCACGTGGGGGGCTTGTTTTGGGGGCTAGGAGAAAATCGCGTTGCTTTTTGGGGGCAAAACGCCCGTTGAAAAAGTCCTGGGGAGGGTGCGGCACATTCTGTATACTTTTGGGGGCTTGAGGCATTTTTCCCTTTAAAAAATTCACCGAGTGGGTCTATCCATTCTTGGGTAAATAGCACATAAGGTCTATCTGCACTAGTAGAACTACAAGGAATCTATTCACAATAGGGCAATAAATGCAACACGGGGGTCTATCCACAATTAACCCAAGAATGAAATGCTGGACAAGAGAGGGGTCAGAAAAAAAGAGGGGCGGGCTCAAAAGGGGGCGGGCTCAAAAGGGAAAAATGAAAGGATCTCCTCATCCTCAGCCTTCTCCTGGGGAGGAATTGGAGGGAAGAGAAAAGCATGCATGTGCCTTTGTTTCTATCTCCAAATGTGTCTCTGTTTCTATCTCCAAAGTAGAAAAACATCCATATCATAAACTTTTCTCAGGTAGATATCTCTCGTCACCTCTATTAGGATCAAATTACCAACTTTTCCTCAATCATTTCACGTTTTCCTGCTCTTTTCTTATTACCTCTTTGGTGGTGGAGCTAGTTCTCTAGGACCTATTGTGTTTGGCGTCCAGCCTTGGCTTGGATGACGACATCTTGCAGAAGATGTAGGCACTTTTGTTTACCTACTGAAAGTATCTCTAAGATCTATACTTATGTTAGCATCTCACTGCAACAAAAGTTGTAAATTATGAAATATTTTTTGTATCTACATGACACATTTTTGTATCGCACAAATAGAGCGCAGTACATGCTAAAAGTGTGGTTAGAGCATATGTCACAAAACTCATGACACATATATATGTCGTGAGTGGTGACACATGTATCATAAAATTCGTGACACATTTATGAGTCAAGAGTGATGACGCATAAGTAATGTCTAGACCATGAAAATATAGAGAGTATCATCATTCAATACTATTACTTCCCAGAAGGTTACCCATCTTAGGATTACTATTATCAAAGCACATTTAACTATAGAGTTTTTTAGATTATACACCACCATAAATGTTTAAGCATCATCATAATTAAAATCTAAGATTTATCATTTAACTGTAATAATAAATTCTCTCACAACCATGTTGGACTATTAGTTTTTTTCAATTATATTTAATTATATATCTAATTGCACTAGGAGTTGGATCAGGTGTGTTGGCCATTAAGACAATTCTGATATCTTTTCTGTCAAATCTTTATACTAATTCACTTCTGATGGAGGCACTCATAACTCATTCTATTCGACTATATTGAAAAGTATGCTACCTAGCAAAGTCAAGTTCTTCCTATGGCTCTTATCCCTGCATAAACTAAATACTAAGGTAGGCTTCTCATCAAAGGCTGGACAAGCGATCCTACTTGTTCCATATATCAACTTGAACTAGAGACCCATGACCATTTCTTCCTATACTATTCTTTCGCTAAGCAAGTTTGGGATTTTTTTTTTCTTTCTAAGATTGGAGTCGCTTCATTGCCTCAGATATTAGTCAATGCTTTAATATCTGCACTGATGTTGATATTGACACTAAGGCTCGACAACTCTGGAGGTTTTGCTTCCCCACTATCTGTTGGTCCATGTGGAAAGTTCATAACAACTTGATCTTTTCAGGAGAAGAACCTCGAGCTCATAAGTTGGCTTCTATGGTTGCTCATTTTCTCAGTTTCTGGACAGGTTTTCCAGCTAACAAAAGGGGGCAAACCTGAAAGCAATTATCCAAGAGAAGGGCATCTCAGAGCTCCTTTCTTCCAGTGAGGACAACAATGACGCATGGGCCAATCCATAGCCAACTTTCTCTATTAGTCCTTCGGGATGGATATAAACTCTTATTTTGCCACTTGATGTATCTGCTAGCTACCGATTGTTCGTAAACTTCACTTCTTTTCTATAGTCTACTCTCATATTTTAGAGTGCTTTCTTTTGATTCACCCCTATTGTGTAGAGAGACGACAATGGTTCGCTCATCTACTCGGAGCCGAAGGTCTATATCGAAATCACTTCTAGATATTATATGTATATACTAAGTTTTGAGAGATATAATATACTTTTGATAGGGCATCTTGCCCGGCTCTTACTTAAAAAAAAACATCTAATGACACAAATATTTGTCATGATTTTGTTATACTTTTTATTTGTGTTACTATTATTTAATTTTTGACAAATAAAATGACACTTTAATATGCGTCATAAAATAAGTGTGGACACATCTAACTTTTATTGTAGTGTCCATATGTTACATGCAAAATTCGGTTTGGGCTAGTCTCTCTCTAGTAATATATATCAAGATCAAACTCTTTTTTGTAAATGGTTCTTTTACATTTGGCCGCCAGTTGATTTACGTTCCCTTGAGTTTGCTAAGGTCCCAAGTAAGCCTTGTGGCTTTCTCTTGAGCAAATGAGAATGACAAGTTTTAACTGGGAATGTGCCAACATGAGCAGCACAAAGGGAAGTAATTTTGCTAATTGATGAACTTTGTGCTAATCAGAGGTTAACAAGAAGCTATAATGAATACTAGATATGGTAACTTGAAGCATTATCAAGTTTAGTCTACATTAATTTTCCTTGCATTTCCTTTAAGAAGTCGTTGCATAAAATGATGCAGAGAAAACATGACATATGCCAAGAAAGATTTACTTTCGTTAACCAAAAAGTCAGGAAAACATAAAATCATCTGATATGAGCTTACAAGATGGATAGGCTTAATGATATACAGCATATTAACCTGAAATTACCAACTTGAAAACAAATGATGCTTCTCAGAGCAAGAGGCTCTGACCTCTATCAAGCATCTTTTTTACCGTCTCTATCAGATTCCACTGCTTTTCTGCCTGCTCTATCACCTTGACGAACCCCTAAAAGCCCAAATGCCAATAAGAATCATAATCCAATCAAAATTAGAAAACAAGGAATTTCTTTTTTGTCAACACTTTACCAGGTGCTAGGCTCTGTAGATCATTCGTAAGTGGAATTTGTGAAACTTGACTTACAAGCCCTCGAGCAGGAACTCGAAAGTTGTTATTATTTGGCAACTCATTCTCTTTTCTAGGAGCTATAGCTACGTTGACTGGTGGAGAAACACCAGGCTTTAAAGAGCAGTTAGTAGTCCATGAGACTCCACTTGATCCAGCCAAAGCCATTATAACATCAGCCTGTTACTTGAAACAACATTCCTTTTCATTATGTCATGTCATTTATATAAAACGTGAAGAGATAAATAAATACATAGATTGCACCAGTTAAAACATCGCACAGTGACAGAAGAAGCGGATACAATGCAAATCCAAAGAGTATCATATGAGTCCATTGTTTCCTACTTTTATCATAAATGAGCTGCAGACATATATTTAATCATCTCTCTAACGAAATCTCCAGGTTTTGAAGCTAAATCATCAAATTTCAAAAACTAAATCTAATACCAAAAACATGTTATGTTATCTCTCATACATGTTTGCTCCTCTTTTACCATTGTTACATCTAACCTTTCCCTGAGCAAAAGTTTCCCTTTACATATGCATTAAGCTAAACATGCCATCTAGAAGATTATATGAGCAATCAGAAACCAACAACGTGTTGTGACAGGGCTTGCAAAATGAGCGGCTGTAGATTCCGTTCCTAACTCCTGCTAAGCTTCTTTAACCTGACATACAATCTTAAGGTTTTTTTCCTGACGTGGGATCAGATTATGAAAGGGTTGTAGTGGTTCTCGGTCTTATAATTAGGTATTCATTCCTCATGAGCGTATTCAGGCCTCTCAAGCATCTGGGACACCGTCCCCCTCACGCATCAGTCAATTGACAAGCAGAAATCCCTTTGCGCTTGTCGCAAACAGTGGAATTTGAAATCGAGTTAACATGTTGGTCATATCAATTCCGTTGTGGATGCTTCTCATGCCTTGCATTAGAGGTTCAATATTTTATAAATACATCTCTCAACTCCATGTACACCTTCCTATGGCCTTTACCTGATTCATATTTCAGCTCCAACTTCACGTGCACCTCCCTGTTGTCTTTCACCTGATTCATCTTTCCCGTACTCCATGATTTATACTTGATAACGACTAGTCTATCAAAGGTTTATTAAGAAAGCTCAAACCTGATCTTAAAGGCAATACTGTTAAATTAAGAAATAAGGGGATCTCAAGGTTAGAGGGATTTTTTTTTGACAGTAATACCCAAGATCCCCCTATCTTTTGCAAATAAAGCAGGATTACTTTCTGCAAGCATAAGCATGGCAGAAATAACCATGCAACACCAGCATCTGCACCATAACTAATTGACATGATTTACTGATGCCACAATCTACGAGCGAACCTGTACTGGCAACACTTTCCTCCCGCAACTCTGGTTAATATGTTTTTTTTTACATATTTACTGTGCACTGCCTGCGACCCTTGCTGTGGCTCATGTGAGATGTAAAGATAGTCTGGGGAATAAACAAATACATTTACAGGGTCCAATGTAAGCCAATCATGCCATTCAAAGTGTCCATCGGGTGATGGATTCAGTAAGCACGGGATGTTGTTTAACCTTGCAATTTTTTTTATGGCTCCCTTTTCTCATGTAATTCTTTTTGTTCTTTTCTTCAAAAGAATGCCCTCTTCATACTTTCGCCTTCTTACACAAGTACTCTTTCAACCGAGAAAGTAACTTCTTTTTTTTTGAATTTATAACTTTGATCGAAAAGATACGCTGCTGGATTTGGATCCTCTTCAATACTAAAAGTTGTAAAGAGACCATTATTTTTAATCACAACCGTCCACTACCAATCCAGTAAGCAATGGACGGTTGTGATCCACTCTCACTTTACTACATATCTTATACTCCCGGTATTGCACAAATAATGTTTCACTCAAAAAGAATCACTACCGTCAACCAACAACCAAATAAGAACCGGTTATGATTAAAAATAGTGGTCTCTCCACTACTTTTTGTTAGTGGGGAGAATCGAAATCAGACAGTATTAAATAAGACTTGAAACTGACACATGCTAACAAAAATTACTGTTCTCCAGCACTTTCACGTTCTTCTTCAAGTAGACACATTCAACTGAAAGTAGACTCTTTTAATTGGGAGTAGATAACCTACGTAACAAGACACTCAGCTGGAAATAGACAAGTTTGATTAAAAGAAGCTGCTCTAGTCGCCAATCAAAATCTTGTCTGAGCTTTCACTGGCTCAGATTCTCTTCAATTCCTTTCACCATTCAGCGAATGTCCTCCACTTTTGGTCCTCGGTTTCTAAAGAGTAGCTAGCTGTCTACTTTCAGCTATGTGTCTAATTTCAGTGAAATGTCTACTTTTATATGTTAAGGTCAACTTTCAATTTGATGTCTATGAGCAATCAAATGCATACTTCCAACTGAAAGTGTCTACTTGAAGAAAAAGGCAAAAATAACTTTCAAACTGAAGTAGTTGTCCCAAAACACATATCTTATACGCCCGGTATTGCACAAACAATGTTTCACTCAAAAAGAATCACTACCGTCAACCAACAACCAAATAAGAACCGGTTATGATTAAAAATAATGGTCTCTCCACTACTTTTTGTTAGTGGAGAGAATCGAAATCAGACAGTATTAAATAAGACTTGCAACTGACACATGCTAACAAAAATTACTGTTCTCCAGCACTTTCATGTTCTTCTTCAAGTAGACACATTCATCTGAAAGTAGACTCTTTTAATTGGGAGTAGATAACCTACGTAACAAGACACTCAGCTGGAAATAGACAAGTTTGATTGAAAGAAGCTGCTCTAATCGCCAATCAAAATCTTGTGTGAGCTTTCACTGGCTCAGATTCTCTTCAATTCCTTTCACCATTCAGCGAATGTCCTCCACTTTTGGTCCTCAGTTTCTAAAGAGTAGCTAGCTGTCTACTTTCAGCTATGTGTCCAATTTCAGTGAAATGTCTACTTTTATATGTTAAGGTCAACTTTCAATTTGATGTCTATGAGCAATCAAATGCATACTTTCAACTGAAAAGTGTCTACTTGAAGAAAAAGGCAAAAATAACTTTCAAACTGAAGTAGCTGTCCCAAAAACACATAAGTATGATGACAATGTTACCCAGCCATCACATGGCAACAAGTGCCCTATTACCTTGCCTGCTTATATCCCAAATTGCTTATCATATGCAATTTATGCAAACAATTACCAAAGGATATCATTAAAAAGAAAGTTGTATACTTCTTATAGTTAGATATGAGTAATAGTTCCATGTCAACTTGTCAGTTATATCTTGGGCCTCTGACTTAAGGAAAATAGGTTATCATACTTCACATGCATTTACCTGTGCCAGATTTGGATCCAGAAATACCAAGAACAGACATGTATTCATAAGTCAAAAGACTCAAAATACAGTAGTACAGTTGAACAAATAATATAGCAACATACATGCATTCGTAAGTCAGGAGACTCAAAGAAAAACAGTACTTTACTCAAACAAAAAGCATAGTTTTTAGACAATAGAAAAGAAATGATCATAGATGGAGTATATTTCTAATAAATAGCACCCAACTGTTAAAATTTATTGAACCCTTCCTCAAAAAAATGTATTGAACCCCAACAAAGAATAACTAGATAGAATTGAGCTGACCTTATTTGGATGAACATCATCAAAAACATGTGCTTGACCAGCATAAAATATAGTCATCTGCCGGGTGGAAGATGCCAAGTTATAACGACTGTCAGAAGCAAAGAACATATTCAAATATATCAACAATAATCTCATAATCATCTCTTACAGCAAGATGACGACTTATATATTTATCAAATATTATATAGGAGCTGCATATTTACCCTGGCACATTAGAAGATTCAGGTTCAACAATTTGGGGAGCCTTAGATCTGTTAGTATAAGGGAGGGACCCGGCCGTCTTTAGCTCACAAGCTCCACTGCTACTTGAGTTAATAATATTCAAAATCCCAGAGCCTCTCATTCCTGTTCTAGAACCTTCATCTGCTGCAGCTTGGGGTATAAGTGTTGCACCCACATTAACATCTTTATATGAACAGGACGAAGAAAACTTATTGATATTTGCCCCACTTTGACCCATAATGCCAGGGTTAACGGGAGAACGATCCCATTTTGAAATAAGTGTGTCCGCTCTACCAACAAGAGGTGGATGTAATAAAAGCGAAGAAGCCGATCTCGGTGGTAGTTGAATTGAATAGGGCATCTCATCCTCATCATGTGATTTTCCAAATGTCTGTTTCGAATCAAGAAACTTTTTAAGCATGAAATCTTGTAAAACTAAATGCAACAGAGATATAATGAAGATAGATTCATTCATAGGAATACATGAACGAAGGGGAAAAACTTAAGCTACCTTCATTAGACATGAACTCTCAAGGGAATCTGATTCTAACGAAAGCATCTTCTCTCTTATTAAACTCATATATGAGGACAAGCTGCTCCTTTTTCTTCCTGAAAGTGCATTACTAGCCTCTGGCTCCGAGATAACATTCTTTGTACCATGAAAGTGAAACACCTCAGAATTATTTGTCCCGGGCCTCTCTACCAAAGAAAAAAGATAGTAAGCTTTTATGGACATGACAACTATTGCTAAACAAGAAAGATAATAAATGTATCAGAGACTTTACGCCAAGAGGCTTTAGGAATTAAAACTCTTGAATAGTAGCGGAAATTTCGGTAGCACTTCGACAGCATAACAAGAGAGTCAAGTCGCAATAGGAATTCTCGTTTCACAAAGGAAACAAGAACCTTAAGCAAAATATCTTAACAAAGTGGGATATCAGCTTTTCCTCTCATCAGTTCTAGGACTGACTTGTCGAGGGAACCTAAATAAACATTACAAATCACACAAATAGCGAGACAACCAATTTTACGTAGTTCGACAAATTGCCTACGTTCACGGGGAGAGAATGGGGAGATTCCACTAAATCAAGGAGAGTACAAAGGATTACAATCTCACAAAACTCACAAACTAACCCTTAACCAAAGCTCTCAACTTGCTCATAATATCTCCCTCTCACAATGCTCAAAAGCCTCTCTAATCTCTGATTGCAACTCTCTTCTCTTTTGATAATTGATTCTAATCTCCATATATATATAGCAAAACTAAAACCAAAACAGACTAGGAATCCTAAAACCAAAAACAATACAAATTAGGAATCCTAATAACCTCATGTTACCAAAATAAATTAGGAATCCTAATAACCTCATGTTACCAGAATAGATTAGGAATACTGCTATCCAGCAATTCTCCACATCGGTGAAGTATTTTCAAAACAGAGCCGACACCAACATGAGCACCAATGCGTCGTCTCATCAAATTCGGCTGCAGCAATGTGGTTGCCTACGTACCCCCTCTCCCAAGGGATCAAGCCGTCCGTAATTCATCCAAATGGTCATCAACGGCATCAACAATCACGAATGTGCAACAAGCTTCTACAATGATCAAACTTGTTGCTCGGAACCATCTTAGTGAGCATATCCGCCGGATTATCCTTCGTGTGGACCTTCACAATCTCCACATCGCCATCTTCAAGAACATCTCGAACGAAATGATAACGAACATCAATGTGCTTCGTCCTCTCATGAAAAACATAATTCTTAGCTAAATAGATAGCACTCATGCTATCACAATGAATGGTAACGGACCACTGCGATATATCAAGTTCCTCCAAAAGTCCTTGAAGCCAAATAGCCTCCTTCACAGCCTCCGTAACTGCCGTATACTCTGCCTCCGTCGTATACAAATCCACCGTAGACTGTAAGGTGCATCTCTAACACACCGGCGTACGGATAAAAGTGAACACATACCACGTCGTAGACCGGCGCTTATCCAAATCTCCGGCATAATCCGAATCAACGTAGCCAATACATAACTGCCCACCTGTAGTGTCCCTCTCATAAACCAAACCAACATTAAACGTACCTCGAATGTACCTCAAAATCCATCTCACGGCGTCCCAACGCCCCCCTCCTGGATCGTGCATGTATCTCGATACCATGCTCACCGCCTGTGATAAATCCGACCTCGTACATATCATCGCATACATCAAGCTCCCAACCTCGCTCACATATGAAGTCTTCGACATCAACTCTCTATCTTTAACTGTCTTTTGTGAAAGGTCAGCTAAAAGTTTCAAATAGGCTCCCAAAGGTACACTAACAGGCTTCGTATCCATGCTAACATGAAATCGCTGTAGAACTTTCTTCAAATAAACCACCTGTGTCAAACAAATTCTGCACTTCTTCTTATCTCTGTCGATCTCCATCCCTAAAATACGTTTCGCCTCACCCAAATCCTTCATCTCAAACTCCTTTGAAAGTTGCGCCTTCAACTCATCCATAACAGATCTGAAAATAGAGACAACCAACATATCATCGACATAAAATAATAAATAGATGTACGCACCTCCTTTCAACTTGCGAAAATATACGCAAGGATCAAACCGGTTCCGAGTGTACAAATGACCAATCATAAAATCATCGAATCGCCTATACCACTGTCGAGGAGACTGCTTCAAACCGTATAGCGATTTCTTCAATCTGCAAATTAATTTTTTTTTCCTACAGCTCAGAATCCCAATGGCTGAGTCATACATATTTCTTCATCAAGATCATCATGAAGAAATACTGTCTTCACATCTAACTGATCTAACTCCAAACCATAATGTGCCACTAAAGCTAGCAAAATCCGAATCGATGAGTGCTTCACCACCGGAGAGAAAACCTCATAATAGTCAATATCTTCCTCCTGTGCATAGCCCTTCGTAACCAACCTAGCTTTGACCCTTAATGAAGTGCCCTTAATACCCTCCTTCTTCGTGTATACTCACTTGTAACCAATTGTCTTCCGCTCCTTTAGAAGCTCAACAAGCTCCTACGTATCATTCTTGTGAAGAGACTTCATCTCCTCCTGCATAGCTATCTGCCACGAATCAGCCTCCGAACTTTGCTCGGTCTCTTTAAATGTAGTAGGCACCATCTCATAAATACTCTCCACCGGAAGTGCATATGTAATTGTGTCGGCATACCGTGTTGGCATCTGTATGTCTCTCCTCTGTCTCCGAACTGTAATAGAATCCTGAACCTGAGCCGTCGGTCTCTGATCCTGCACATCAGTACCTGTATCCTCCGTGTCACCGTCGTGCTCGTCTGGCATCACCTCAGTCGGTACTCTAATGGAAACTGTACCATCTGGACAATGTGAAGCTGCATCCATCTCAATACCTGCGATATCTCTTTTGTCGGGTCGTTCTCCACCTGATGAGAGCTGGGAAGCTTTAAGATAAAAGCCTCATCGAATGTGACGTCCCTACTCAGCACGATCTTTCAATCAACTGGATCCCATAGCTTGTATTCCTTGACACCACACTTGAATCCTACAAATATGACCTTTCTAGCTCGAGGTTCCAATTTATCTGTTCCCACATGATAAAATACAGGGCACCCGAATACCTTGAGCTGGTCATAATCTCATGCTGACTCTCCCGACCACATCTCCATAGGGGTCTTCCCCTTAATCGCAGATGAAGACAGCCTATTAATAAGATGACTAGCATATGTAAGTGTCTCAGTCCAAAAGATCTTCTCCAAACCACTCTGCGATAATAAACATCAGACATTCTCCGGTAAAGACCGATTTAGCCTCTCTGCCACCTCATTCTGCTACGATGTATGACTAACCGTGAAGTATTTCTCTATGCTCTCGTCTCGACATAGCTGCAAAAAAGGGTCTGAAGTATATTCACCACGGTTGTCGGATCGTAACGTCTTGATCTTTCTCCTAGTCTGCAGTTTTAATTTTTTCTTTCACTTCACAAACAAATCTAGGACTTCATTCTTCTTTGTCATAGTGTACACCCAACATCGCCTAGAATAGTCATTAAAGAACGTGATGAACCAATGTCGACCATCAAGTGATACTGTCTTGGTAGGACCCCAAACATCTGTGTGCACGTAGTCCAGGATGCCCCTCGTCCTATGAATGACTGTCCTGAACTTCACTTTCGTCTTTTTGCCAAGAACACAGTGCTCACAGAACTCCACTTTATCACTCTTGGCTCCCTTCAATAGCCCCTGCTTGCACAAAACCTGCAGTGACTTTTCTCCTGTGTGCCCTAACCTATAATGTCAAAGCATGCTCATGTCCGCCTCTGAAATAGCTGAAACAACCTGGCTATTCTCGGTGCTCCCCTTCAGATAATACAAGTTTCGATTGCGGACTCCCTTCATCACCACCAAAGATCCCTTAGTAACCTTTGCTACAGCGTCTTCAAATATCACCTTGAATCCTTTTGCCTCCAAAGCTCCAACTGAGATAAGATTCTTCTTCGGCTGATGAACAAATCTTACCTTCTTCAATTCACGAACTACTCCATCGTGCATCCGGATTCGCATGGTACCTATCCTACAAATACCACAGGATTGATCATTTCCCATGACTATAACTCTCCCATCGAACTTCTCAAAAGATGCAAACCAATCTCGCCTAGGGGTCACATGATAGATAGCGTCGGAATCAAGCATCCAATCCAAAGCATCCAAGTGATTCACCTCTAGAGTAATCAGTAGATAAAAACTCGAATCATCGGAATCATCGTCTTTCGTAATATTCACCTCATTGACCTTCGGACTCTTTTTCTTGCTATTCTCTTTTTCTTTGATCTTTGGACAATCTCTTTTTCAATGTCCCTGCTCCTTGCAGAATGCACATTGGTTCTTTCCAAGCTGGTGACAACCTCTTGACTTTGACCTTTCTCTATTACCAACTTTCGAATATGAACTTCTACTTCTCGTCGATAAGGTCTCGCCTGAAATACTAGCACGGGAAGTCTCATTATCATTTCTCCTCAAATCATAATTCATCAATGTATTAGTAACTTCACTATAACTGATAGAAGATCTCCCGTTCAACAAAATGAGCACAAATGTGTCATACTCCTCATCCGGTAAGGAGCCCAATAAGATAATAGCTTTGTACTCATCCGATATCTTTTTATCAACATTCGTCAATTCCGACAATAACTTTGTATAGTTGTTCACATGAGCCGCAAGCGAGGTGCCTCTGGACATCTGGAATTTGAATAACCTACGCAGCAAATACAACTTGTTCTCAACACTCTTCGTAAGGTACTTATTGTTGAGAATTTCCCACATCTTCATTGCAGACGACACCTCAATCACATCATACTTCCGCTCCTGTTCCAAACAGGACCTGATCACCCCACAAGCATTCCTATTCATCTTTTCTCATATCACCTCTTTATATTTTGGTGGTCTCTCGTGGACCATGATGGTCTCCTCTAAGTTCTGAGCATTAAGCGCATCCTGTACGTCACTCATCCACAAACCAAAGTTGATTTTATTATCATACTTCATCACACTAATTTTGATGTTCTGAAAACTAACTTGAACCGTACTCGCATCGACTTGCTGCTTTCACCTTCTTTTTCCAATTTGTAGAGAAAAATCAAACTTTGATAAAAATTAAGAATTACTAAACTGAACCCTAGATCGGATTCCAAATAGATCCCATATCCACACGAGGAAAGCGAAATCTTCAACGACAACTCCTAATGCTATCTCCACCGAAACCTAGAACTCTAAGAACCAAGCTTCACATAAGAATCTTTCTTCACCTAATTCCAAAACCCTAGATCTGAAATTTGGACTCTGATACCACTTGTTGCGCGCAGCGAAAATTTCGGTAGCACTTCGACAGCACAACAAGAGTGTCAGATCGCAATAGGAATTTTCGTTTCACAAAGGAAACAAGAACCTTAAGCAAAATATCTCAACAAAGTGGGATATCAGCTCTTCCTCTCATCAGTTCTAGGACTGACTTGTCGAGGGAACCTAAATAAACTATTACAAACCACACAAATAGCGAGACAACCAATTTTACGTGGTTCGGCAAATTGCCTACGTCCACGGGAAGAGGATTGGGAGATTCCACTAAATCAAGGAGAGTACAAATGTTACAATATCACAAAACTCACAAACTAACCATCAACCAAAGCTCTCAACTTGCTCATAATATCTCCCTCTCACAATGCTCAAAAGTCTCTCTAATCTCTGATTGCAACTCTCCTCTTTTGATGATTGATTCTAATCTTCATATATATAGAAAAACTAAAACCAAAACAGACTAGGAATCCTAAAACCAAAAACAAAACAAATTAGGAATCCTAATAACCTCATGTTACCAAAATAGATTAGGAATCCTAATAACCTCATGTTACCAAATATATTAGGAATACTGCTATCCAACATTAACAACCTCAAGGTTATTCGTGTAAATACCCAAACCTCAGGGTCACTCGTGTAATTACATTATACTACAAGGTACCGGAATGTAGTTGATCCTACAAGGTAGCGGAATGTAGTTGATCCTATGAGAAAATACCTCTTTACGTAGGGTATTTTTCGTATGCCCCAAAAAGACCATAAAGCCCAGTCAGAATAAAGCCCAGTCAGAATAGGACTCTAACGAGAGGAAACCCGTTGTGCGGTATACCAGGCAGTCTGACTGTCCAACACCACTGGCAATGATCTTTGCCGTTCTGACCGCTGTTGTTGTCCATTAGTACTGCTTGATGTCCGCTTCTGTTTGCATTTGCTTTTCAATTCAAAGCATATACAACAATAACCGGTAATCACACAACATAAACATGACTAGCAACATTCATGGCATCTTCAAGTGCCTGTGTGCTAACTAGACCTTAGTCCTCTTGACTTGTTCTGAACCGACAACCATGTGAAGCAACAGGACATGCCAACCAACCTAGGATCTTCCACTATATGGGGCTAGTGAGCTAATCTGACCAAAAAGACAGTTAGGAATCAGGATAGATGATGTCGGTAGCAACATGACATGTTAGTTGTTGTTGTTCCCTTGAAGACAGCTAGGAATCAAGATAGATGATATCCGTACAACACAACAAACTTTGTGCTATTACTGTAATAAATCATGAATATCAATGACCACATATTACTAAGTGATATAGTGCAACTGCTGGTTGGTTAGGATTTAGTTGAATTGCATGCAACAGGGAACAGTAGCAGTTAGCATAACTTTTGAAACATTGCATACATTGAGAAACAAGACCAAAAAAGCCATTAATCAGTGGAAATTGTAATAGTTCAAGTTATGAAAAGGTCAGAGAGAAACTAAGAGATCTAGATATGTTTATCATACACTCAAAAGATATCGCCAAGTTCTCTCAAACATATAGTGCCAAAGGGCTGACTTCCTGTTAGTATCATTCAAGCGAAATTACTGTGTTAGAATACAGAACAATAACCCTTAACTCTTACTATAACTTTGTATTGGATGGTATTAGAGCAATCCAAGTTCAATTCCACTGGCCACGAATTTAAAGTGGATTTTCTAAAATTTGATACTGTTACACGTGTCCAGGTTTTAGCCCATAAAAAGGACACCCAACCTGTGAAAGCACGTTAGAATGTAAGGCTCTATTTGGCAACCTGACAGAAATCAGGCTGGCCACGTTTTATTTTTCAGTCAGGCCAGAATTGTGACTGGGTAGGAAGTGGTCCAATTCTAGCGTGTGGTTAAGAGGCTAAAAATGAACTAAAATAAGTTAGGCCGGCTCTAGCCTAACTTTTACCAAACACAAAACTATATTATAACTGGTCCAGATTTGAACCTCACCCAGTTTTAGTGGTTTGCCAAACAGGCCCTAAAATTATATCCCTTAAACCTCGACATAACTTTGCAGTTTTGGTGTACAGTTAGGGACTTTAAGACTTTGCAATTCTTTCAAAGTGAGAATGCTGCGAGATTATAAGTAGTTAAAGGATACTAAATAAAACATGATAATATGAGTGTTCGCTATAATAACCAAGTAAGCTGGGTGGACTTTAAGAGCAGAAGAGTATAAAGCCAACAAATTGTCTTCATAAGGCAAGTGTTTCATGGTACTAGATTCGAACAGAAAAGTTAGCTAAAGGGATCAAGGTGAACATTACATAGGTGTCATAAATAGTCTTGTAAGTTAACAAAATATATTCTTAAGATGTATTCATAAATATGTTCCAACTGAAACCAGTCTAAAAGCAAAAAAAAATTGGCAGCATGGTCCTTCGTTAAGAGAGATAACTAATGAGCTAAACGAAAAAGAAAAAATTAGTTAATTTCTCTGCCTGGCCACGAAATCAAACTCAAAGAAAAAAATTGATTATGTAAATGCATGATCTGAAGATATCAATATACTTAAAGAACACTGTCAATTTTTAAAAGGTAACTGTTTATTCCAAAAACACCAAAATTACTAAACATTCGACCATTCACAATAGCATATCAGGAAAAGAAAAAGGACCATTAATCATGAGAAATATCCAAAAATGTTCACACATGCAAAAGCTTGAATCATACAGGGGAAAGAAAAAAAACTTTCAATCAAAAAGTGAACCAAAAAGATACTACATTAAATTAACATCACAAAAACATAAAATCGGAAACAATTATTCCAAAGAAACAACCAAAAGATGAACTTTCTGTAAGCAATAGTTCCCTGAAAAAACCAAAAAAAAAAAAAAAACCAAATTCAAGCAGAGAACAAGGAATCAAGCAAAAGCAAGAAAACCCCAGATCAAAACTCAAACCCAAAAACCCCACCTGAAGAAATCCCAGCAGAAATCTCTCCATCCATTTCCCTTTCTCCTCCTTTGTTAACAGCAGGGGAGCCATTATCATCACCATCGCCAGAGCTCATCCCCAAGAAATCATGAAACATTGGGTTGTTCTCATCCCCACCCATCATCACAACCGCCATTATATCAGAGAACCCTTTCAATTATAAGCACCTCTTCCCCCTTCTCATTGTACTAAGTTTGAGAGAGAGAGAGAGAGAGAGAGCGCTCGGGTTCCAAGAAAGCTAAAGAGAGAGATGGGTGTCTTTTGCTTATAGAGAGGTGAAGGCATTGAAAAGCAAAAGGTGGGGTTTTGGATCTTTTGAAGCCTCTTTCTGTTCGTGCCAACAGAGGACAGAGGAAGAGTTCAGAAGTGGAGCCTGAAGAGAGAGAAGGATAAAAAAAGCTAATGGTTTTTATACCCGTGTGAGTCTCATACAGGCGGAGCAGTGGGTGAAGAGCTCCACTCGTTTGCAGAAAATAGGCTTCAACGGAAAAGCATTGCAATTCTATTTTAAACCTTCACTAAATCTATTTTTTTTTTAAACATTATATTTACCAGCAAATTTGATAAATACTAAAGAGTTAAAACATTATATAATTAGCATATAAATATCACATGGGAATTTGCGGGGGAAGATTGTCATGTTTAAATAACTTAGGTACTAAAGTGCAATCTTTAAAAACTTCAGAGGATATAAATGCTGCAAAAAACAAGAAAGGATATATTATAAGTGTAAAGTAGGAAAAACTATAGGATAACTAAGTGTGATTAAGCTTTTTTTTAGTCATTGAACAAGCCTCATTATGAGCCACAATATACAACTCATGCATGTAGATAATTTTCATAAAGACTTAAGTGGATATATAGATTTTAATTAAATTCTGAACATTAAAGTTTATACATCAAGATGGTATTGCATGGTGCGGGATTCTAAAATCTTGAAGGAGTGGGTGGCATTTAGATGGTATTGCTTTTTAGACTGTTCACAGATTCAGATCATCTCCAATTATGTGCTAATTGGAGAGGGTCTAATTCTCTCAATCCCCATCGTCTATATTAAATTTAGTGGATGAGATCACGCCATATAAGATTTTTATTGTTATATTGAAAACCACTATGGTCTCGAAAACAACTACGGTCTTGAAAACCACTTGCAAACTTGAAAACCAATACATTCAAAACCACTATTTGTAGTAATCCAAATCTCACATGGCATGATCTCATTCGTGAAAATGATATAGATGGTAAGGATAGAAAGTGTTGTTTGACTTTGCCCATGAAAACAAAAATCACCAACCCCTCCACCTAACATTTTACAGCTCCACCTAATAACTTATAATTTTTAAATAATATCTGGATGTTATAAAAGGGGGGTTATGGCAGAGTTTAAGAGCATCAGTCGGAGAAAGAAAAGAAAGAGAGTGAAGAAGACTTTTAGAGAGAAGAGAGTGAGATAGAAAGAATTTCTCACTTTCTTTGTGTGAGTCTCTGGCAAGAGAGTGATCTCCTCTTTTGTAATATTCTCTTTTGGTGATTAGTGAAGTTCTCTGTTGTTCTCGCCCGTGGACGTAGGTCATACTGACCGAACCACGTTAAATCCTGGTGTGCTGTTTTCTATTTGTCCACTCTTGTATAGACATCTTCTGTGTCTGTGAAGCCCCTCCGCTGCAACAAACTGGTATCAGAGCCTGCTTAGAGTACGTGTATCTGCTTATCGTATGCTCTGTGGCTGCCACTAAAAGTGGATCCTCCACATCAGAAAATAAGTTAGATTATCATTTACTCTTTAAAGGCACTGGGTACTATTCACATGTACGGTACTATTCAAAAGTACTATTACTATTCACACGTACGGTCATTATTCATACGTACGGTTACTGTTCACAAATACAGTACTGTTCATAAATACAGTTACTGTTCCAGTTAGCTTCAAGATGTCTTCTGCAAAGTACAAAGTGGAGAAATTCGATGGGAAAAACAGCTTCAGTTTGTGGAGAGTAAAAATGAGGGCTCTCCTAGTACAACAAGGATTGTTCAAGGTCTTATCCGGAAAGGATAAGTTGCCAGAATCTATGCTCGATGACGAGAAAGAAGAGCTGGAGATGAAGGCGCATAGTGCCATACAGCTCTGTTTGGCCGATGAGGTCCTGCGGGAGGTTGCCGATGAAGATACCGCCGCCGGTTTGTGGCTCAAGTTGGAGAGCTTGTACATGACGAAATCTCTAACGAACAAGCTTTACTTGAAGCAACGCCTCTTCACCCTTCGCATGAAGGAAGGTATGCGAATTAAAGACCACTTAGATGAACTTAACACTATTCTTATGGATTTAAAGAATATTGATGTTAGAATCGACGAAGAAGATCAAGCACTCATCTTGTTATGTTCATTACCTCATTCCTATAAAAATTTTGTCAATAACATGTTATACAGTAGAGATACACTTTCTTTGGAGGATGTCAAATCAGCCTTACATTCAAAAGAGTTAAGGCAGAAAGTATCTGTCGTAGGAGGAGAGGATCAAGCTGAAGGCTTGTTCGCTCGTGGTCGTCCTGAAAAGGGTGTTGGTGGTAGAGGCAAATCTAGAAACATGTCTAGATCAAAGTCCAGGCCAAGAAAAAATATTGAATGTTATTACTCTCACAGCATGCAACTGACAAGAGTAACACAGAAGCGTCCATGATTCCAGGATGTGTCTTGGTCACTAGTATGATAGACACGGAAATCATATGTAACTTGTGATCCAGTTTTGCAGGAGATATTGCTATTCCAGATGTAAAGTCAGCTTCTTTGTTTTCACAATGATAAACAAGTGATACCATGAGCAACAAATATGTAGACTAATTGATTCTTAGGCAGTTTTTAAGTTAAGACGATCACATCCTATATTGTTGTACTCATTTTCCATGTAATCTCATACTTCCACCAGACTGTACACGTTAAGCTAGTCTACAAAGGAGTTGGGCAAATTATTTAAAAGAAATATAGGTAAAACTGATCGAGACTAAAATGAACAGAGAGCATGTTCGCTTACCAGACTCCATCCACGTCTGCTTCAGCTCATTGCAAGCCGGAACAATCAAAACTAGGTATGATATTAGATTTTTGTGAGCATTGTGTTTTCGGCAAACACCATAGAGTATCCTTTAGTACCGGTGTCCATAGAACCAATGGTACTTTAGATTATATCCATTCAGATGTTTGGGGTCCTCTCAGGTTCCATCGAAAGGTGGAGCTCGTTTTCTCCTAACATTGATTGATGATTATTCCAGAAAAGTTTGGGTGTATCCTTTGAAGCATAAGAGTGATGTGTTTTCCAGAAAAGTTTGGGTGTATCCTTTGAAGCATAAGAGTGATGTGTTTGTAACCTTCAAGCAATGGAAGATTATGATTGAGAAGCAAACAGGAAAGAAAGTGAAGCGCCTCAGAACCGACAATGGGATGGAGTTTTGTTCTACAGAGTTTGATCAGTTTTGCAAAAATGAAGGTATTGTGCGTCATCGTACAGTTCGACATACACCACAGCAAAATGGAGTTGCAGAAAGGATGAACAGAACACTTTTAGAGAGAGCTCGGTGCATGCTCTCTAATGCCGGTTTGTCAAAAGACTTTTGGGCCGAGGCAGTCAACACAGCTTGCTATTTGATAAACAGATCTCCTTCTACAGCAATTAATTTCAAGACTCCAGAAGAGGTATGGTCTGGTGCCCCTGCTAATTACTCTCATTTAAGAGTATTTGGTTGCTCTGCTTATTTTCATGTTAATGATGGTAAGCTTGAACCCAGAGCAAAGAAAGCTATCTTTCTAGGATATGCTACTGGGGTGAAGGGATATAGATTATGGTGTTCTGATCCCAAGTCACCTAAATTTATTATTAGTAGGGATGTTACTTTTGATGGAAAAATCCATACTTCACCCGAGAAAGGAGTTTGTTATTGACACTACAGGTACTCAAAAGGAGTCTACCAAGCAGGTGGAGCTAGAGAGCTCAACTTCAAAGAGAGTGCTTGAGGGCGCTTATGTTGAACCAGTTGATACTGCAGAAGGTTCAACTTCAGATACTAATACACCGCAAGAGCAACAGTATAATATTGCCAATGGGAGAACAAAAAGGCAGATCCGACCTCCTCAACGCTATGCAGACATGCTTGCTTATGCTTTGAGTATAGCAGAATCGATTGAGGTTCCAGAGCCTTCTACATACAAGGAGGCTATTAGTGGCAATGAGGCTGCAAAATGGACTGTTGCGATGACATGGGAGTTAGTGAAGCCACCAAGGGGACAGAAGATCGTTGGCTGTAAATGGGTATTCAAGAAGAAAGAAGGAGCTCCGGATACAGATTCTGTAAGGTATAAGGCACGCTTGGTAGCTAAAGGCTACAGTCAGACCGAAGGTGTGGACTTCAATGAAGTATTCTCTCCAGTTGTAAAACACACTTCAATCCGCGTGTTGCTTTCCATGGTTGCTTATTTTAATTTGGAGCTTGAGCAACTTGATGTGAAAACAGCTTTTCTACATTGCGAGCTTAAGGAGCAGATCTTTATGCATCAGCCAGAGGGATTCATTGTTGAAGGTAAAGAAGATCATGTGTGCAGGTTGAAGAAATCTCTTTATGGGTTGAAGCAGTCTCCAAGACAGTGGTATTTGAGATTTGATACTTTCATGTTTGAGCATGGTTACTCTAGGAGTAAATATGATAGTTGTGTTTATCATAAAAAGCTCAATGATGGTTGTTTTGTATATTTGCTTTTGTATGTTGATGACATGTTGATTGCAGCTAAAGATATGTCAGAAATTAACGAGTTAAAATCTCAACTCAAACATGAGTTTGAGATGAAAGACTTGGGAGCAGCAAAGAAGATTTTGGGGATGGAGATCCACAGGAACAGACGAGAAGGGAGTTTATTCCTATCTCAGGAGAAATACATCAAGAAGGTATTGGAGAGATTTGGCATGCTTGATGCCAAGCCTGTGAAGACTCCGCTTTGTATTTTGGCAGGAACACAGACTCAGATTGCAGAATACTTGGCTATTCTGATTCAGATTATGCGGGTGATTTGGATAAGAGACGATCCCTGACAGGTTATATATTCACTCTTTCAGGTAGTGCCATTAGTTGGAAGGCGACTCTACAGTCGACGGTTGCTTTGTCTACTACAGAGGCAGAGTATATGGCAGTGACAGAAGCAGTGAAAGAAGCTATTTGGTTGAGAGGTTTGGTTGAAGATCTCGGCTTACACCAAGGTGTTACTACGGTATTTTGTGACAGTCAGAGTGCTATACATTTGACGAAGCATCAGATGTATCATGAAAGAACCAAACATATAGATGTCAGGTATCATTTCATCAGAGAAATTAAAATCATCAGGATTAAGAAGATTGGTACTGCAGATTATCCAGCAGATATGATGACGAAGCCCGTACCTTCGCGCAAGTTTGAGCATTGTCTCGAATTGCTTGGAGTTCGACAAAGCGAAGGTTAAGCCCGTAAGGGGCTTCTGGCGAGATAACAAGAGTGAAGAGAAGAAATTTTCATATTCAAAGTCAATGTGGAGATTTGTTGTTTGACTTTGCCCATGAAAACAAAAATCACCAACCCCTCCACCTAACATTTTACTGTTCCACCTAATAACTTATAATTTTTAAATAATATCTGGATGTTATAAAAGGGGGGTTATGGCAGAGTTTAAGAGCATCAGTCGAAGAAAGAAAAGAAAGAGAGTGAAGAAGACTTTTAGAGAGAAGAGAGTGAGATAGAAAGAATTTCTCACTTTCTTTGTGTGAGTCTCTGGCAAGAGAGTGATCTCCTCTTTTGTAATATTCTCTTTTGGTGATTAGTGAAGTTCTCTGCTGTTCTCGCCCGTGGACGTAGGTCATACTGACCGAACCATGTTAAATCCTGGTGTGCTGTTTTCTATTTGTCCACTCTTGTATAGACATCTTCTGTGTCTGTGAAGCCCCTCCGCTGCAACAGAAAGAATTGGATCCTCTCCAACGACTACCTAATTGAAGAGGATCTCAATCATTTTTTTTACCAAGCACTTAATAATAATGTTTGGTTAAAAAAATTGCATGCTTATTAAAACCACTTTTGCTTGCAGAAGCCGCTTCTATTTATGTAGTTTTTGTCTCATATGTACCATTTTGCTTTTGAAAAAAAAAGCTTATAATATGACTACCAAACAATAATTCTCAGCAAGTTTTATAATTTGCTTGTGTAACCAACTTATCATAAAAGCTTCAGCAATATTAAATTTTCATTTAATTAATTAAAAGGGTAATATTAATACTAAGATTAACCAACAGAACATGCTAATAATATTCAAATCTCAAACTGGTCTCTGCCGTGTCATCTAGATCTAGAGATTTTTGTTTTAATGGAATCTAGATACCTTTATTTAAGCATTATAAATATTTTGTTATTGTCAAAGATAAACAACTATAAATATAAATTAAAAATCTGACATATCCCGATATACAAAAATGTCGACACATAAGTGACTCAACCAAGATTTCGTGTCTGTGGTCCCATTTGTTCGATTGCAAAATAATATTAATTTTGGTAATGAAAAATCTCTCGGTAATTTCAAAAGTGTTATAATTATGTACACAAAAGAGATTTTCCATGTGCAAGCCTCACATGGTAGATGGCACTCTCCCGAGCCGTCATGCTCAAAACAAGTATGGAAACGTTTTTCCACGCAAATTTTAGTGCGGGCAGCATTTACTTAATTATTAAACTTATCCCTTGCTTAGCACTAATAAGGATACATTATCCCTTAATTAGACTTCAAAATGCACATCATCACCCTGCGGAAAACTTTTGTTTAAGTGCGTGGTCAGATCTTAAATGGACCAAAACTTCAAAATAAATTTTACGGTCTCTTAGTGCATACAGTGGAGAAAAGACTGACATGTGTCGAGTGTTTAAAAGTAAGGACTTAAAAGAAAAAAATTAAAATAAAATAAAAAAAACTAGTTGAGAGGAAATAACGCATGGGTAAAGTACACGAAACCCTCAAAAACTTCAAGCGTTTTACAGTAAACTCTCAATAACTTCTAAAATCGCTTTGCAATTTCATAACAGCTAAAATTCATCTCCAACTCATTCTCGCAAATTTTAATAACTCGTGTCATAAGGAGAAGATTTAAACAATAAGTAGAAATTCTTGATTCCATGGAATCTATTTCGTAATCTACCATCAGGTGGCTGAAATCTAACCACCACCGAGTGTAGCATACCATTCAGCTTTGATGCTGGAAGTTTTGAGGAGATTCATGGTCACACATAATTATAACCACTCCACAAAAGTCTAAAAAATAATAATTTACCAGCAACTTTCGATGATGATCATAATGATGATATATCACAAGTAGTCTCCACATTGATCAATCATATCACTTAGCAAAGTATTCATCCATCATGTATCAAGCAAAAGGACCTCCAAAGACGTCGAGGCCACATCATCATCTCCAACTTTTACCCTGGACTACTCAAAATCAGAATTCTCCTTTGAGTTGCTACAGCTCTCAAGGATTCAAAGAGGCCACCATAATCCCCCAATAAGCCTACAAACAAAGATTGAGGTAGGTGGGCATGGGGAATATTATCAAATGATGGCTTGTATAGGGCAAGAGTGACAAGGCCCATCAATGTCAAGGGGCCTCATCAATGGCTTGCCCATGATTTTTTAATCAAGAACAAAGTGTATCATAAAGTTTCTATGAAGGGTGAAAGAACACATTCACCAATTATTACCACGGAGAAAGCAAAGTTACACATTGTACATGCATGGGAGAGGTGATCAATGCGCTTTCCACCACTGTAGCAATCATGTAAAGGAGAAAAATGAAAAGAATAACTCTGCCTTGCCACTTTAGATGGTTTCAGAGTAACAAAAGGAAAGCTAGTTTCAATTTAGGGGTTTTTCTCTTTCAACCCAAAGTTTTACCCCCACTTATTTAAAAACTCACCCACTTATATAAACATTCATAAATTCAAAGTATTTCATGCCACTTATTTTTAAACCCAATATGTATAATTCACTCATTTTTTATACTGTATTTTCCCATTAAAATAAAAATACCTAAATTTCCCTTCATCCCCAAATACAACTAGCGATATCTTTCTCGTTCGTTTCATTTCCCCAAATATAATCGATCCCCATAACTCTAAGAGACAATTCTCAAACCTCAAAAACCCCAAGCCGAAGAAGGACAGGGTGGATGGTGTGGTGATGTCGTCGGTGACAGAGGTTGTGTCGGTCGCCGGAGTTAAGAGGGGGAGGGGGAGGCCGCCAAAGTTGAAATCTCGTTTGCTGACATGCGTTTTGCTTAAAGCGGGCAGCTTTAAGGTTTGTTGGAGGTTTAGAGGAGTTTTTAGGTTTGGTCCCAATGCTAATTTAATATTTCAATTTTTTATTTTTGTGAGCTTTTGAGTTCCTCTAAGTTTAAGGATCTTTGTGGTTTGTTGTAATTTGTATGTACATTATGGGAGATTGGACTTGTATTACTGAAAGAGATTGAAATTCATGGCGATTTCTAATTTTGTCATGCCCTCTTGATCTTGATTAGCTTTTTTTTACTGTTGCATGTAGTAAATTCTGGACATTCAAGTCGGCTTGAGGTGGAAAGATTTGATCTTGCATCTGCATTCTTCAGATTGAAGTGAAAAGATCAAATCTTTCTGTCACTTGGCCATGTTGCATTGAGGTAAAAATGTCAAATTTTGAAAAAAATTAGTATCTATCCGTGTACATAATTTAACCATGTACATTGTGTTGATCAACTAGTGAAGTTAATGGCCTTAAAAATAGTCAACTTCAAAGCCCCTCATCTAGAAGCATAGATGGGTCAACAACAGCTCACTGTTTGCTTCGGATATTTGATACGATAATGTGTACTTTTTGTTGTTTACCTATTAGTATGAGCATAGTAATTTTTGTCTTTTTTCAGGTAATTTTTTATGAACTGGTTGAGAAGAGTTAGAGCATGATGTAATCATTGAAGATCTACCACCGATCTTATGTATGAAGAACAACGGATCCTTTCAAAGGAAACCCATGGAGATGTTTATAATGTTGCAACACGAGAGCCTTGATCAGCTTGCTGATGCAGCTAAAGTAGTTAGGGGAAGTAACACTAAAGGAAGTGAGTAATATTTGGAACACAAGAGACTTGACAAGCTTACTGATGCAACTAAAGAAATAGGTCGTGATGTGTGTAGTGTGTTATTTGATCAATTATTTATACAGCTGAAAGGTTGTAAATAAGGAGATATATAATTGTATAAAGTGTAACGGAGCAAAGTGTAGCACTTTATGCCAAAGTATAGCTCTTCACCTAAAAAGTGTAGCCCTTTATGCAATTGTATAGCTCTTTATGATCAAAGTGTAGCTCTTTATAGATATAATATAGCTCTTTTTAGTCTCCAAAATTGTAGAGAGTAATTCGACCCAGTTATTTCTTTATCAAAAGAAATGGGTTACAATGTGTGTAATGTGTTGTTTGATCAATTATTCATACAATTGATAGGTTGTACATAAGGAGATATAGAATTTTATAAAGTGTAACGGAGCAAATTGTAGCACTTTATGCCAAAGTATAGCTCTTTATCTGAAAAATATAGCTCTTTATGAAACTGTATAGCTCTTTAATTATGACCAAAGTGTAACTCTTTATGAATATAATATAGCTCTTTTCAGTCTTTGAAAATGTAGAGAGTAATTCAACCTTGTCATTTTTTATCAAAAGAAATGGGTTACGATGTGTGTCTCATTTTTTATCAAAAGAAATTGGTTACAATATGTGTATAGTGTGTTGTTTAATCAATTATTTATACAACTGATAGGTTGTAAATAAGGAGATATACAATTGTATAAAGTATAGTAGACCAAAGTGTAGCACTTTATGCCAAAGTATAGCTCTTTATCTGAAAATTGTTGCTCTTTATGACCAAAGTGTAGCTCTTTATGACCAAAGTGTAGCTCTTTATGAATATAGTATAGCTTCTTTTAGTCTCTAAAAATGTAGAAAGCAATTCAACCCAGTCATTTTTCATCGAAAGAAATCGGTTACGATGTGTGTAGTGTAGTATTATGATTAATTATTTATACAACCAATAGGTTGTAAATAAGGAGATATACAATTATATAGAGTATAGTGGAGCAAAGTGTAGCACCTTATGCCAAATTATAGCTTTTTATCTAGAAGGTGTAATTCTTTATACAACTGTATAGCTCTTTATGACAAAAGTGTAGCTCTTTTTAGTCTTTCTAAAAATGTAGAGAGCAATTTGACCTAGTCATTTTATATCAAAAAATCGGTTATATTGTGTATAGTGTGATGTTTGATCAATTATTTATACAACTAATAGGTTGTAAATAAGGAGATATACAATTACATAAAGTGTGGCGGAGAAAAGTGTATCACTTTATGCCGAAGTATAGCTCTTTATTTAAAAAGTATAGCTCTTTATGCAATTGTTAGCTATTTGTGATCAAAGTGTAGCTTTTTATGAACATAGTATAGCTCTTTTCAGTCTCTAAAAATGTAGAGAGTAATTTGACCCAGTCATTTTTCATCAAAAGAAATCGGTTATGATGTGTGTGTCATTTTTCATCAAAAGAAATCAGTTACGATGTGTATAGTGTGTTGTTTTGATTAATTATTTATGTAACTGATAGGCTGTAAATAAGGAGGTATACAATGGTATAAAGTATAGCGGAGCAAAGTGTAGCACTTTGTGCCGAAGTATAGCTCTTTATGTAAAAAGTGTAGCTATTTATACAATTGTATAGCTCTTTATGATAAAAGTGTAGCTCTTTATGAATATAGTATAGCTCTTTTTGGTCTCTAGAAATGTAGAGAGTAATTTGACCCAGTCATTTTACATCAAAAGAAATCAGTTACGTTGTGTGTAGTGTGATGTTTGATCAATTATTTATACAACTGATAGGTTATAAATAAGGAGATATATGATTGCATAAAGTATGGTGGAGCAATAGAAATCAGTTATGTTGTGTGTAGTATGATGTTTGATCAATTATTTATATAACTGATAGGTTATAAATAAGGATATATATACGATTGCATAAAGTATGGCGGAACAAAGTGTAGCACCTTATACCGAAGTATAAGTCTTTATCTAAAAGTGTAGCTCTTTATGCAATCGTATAACTCTTTGTGACCAAAGTGTAGCATTTTATGAACATAGTATAGCTTTTTCACTCTCTAAAAATGTAGAGAATAATTCGACCCAGTCATTTTTCATCAAAAGAAATCGGTTATGATGTGTGTGTCATTTTTCATCAAAAATACTTGGTTAAGATGTGTGTAGCGTGTTGTTTTGATTAATTATTTATACAACGGATAGGTTATAAATAAGGAGATATACAATTATATAAAGTGTAGCGGAGCAAAGTGTAGCACTTTATGCCGAAGTATAGCTCTTTATCTAAAAAGTGGAGCTCTTTATGCAACTGTATAGATCTTTATGACAATGTAGCTCTTTATGAATATAGTATAGCTTTTTAGTCTCTGGAAATGTAGAGAGTAATTTGACCCAGTCATTTTATATCAAAAGAAATCGGACATTGTGTATAATGTGCTATTTGATCAATTATTTATAAACTGATATGTTGTAAATAAGGGGATATACGATTGCATAAAGTATGGTGGAGCAAAGTGTAGCACCTTATGCCGAAGTATAGCTCTTTATCTGAAAAGTATAGTTCTTTATGCAACTGTATAGCTCTTTATGATCAAAGTGTAGCTCTTTATGAATATAATATAGCTCTTTTTCTACGTAACAACGTTAATTCTTATTCATAAAACGTGACATCTGATATCGTTGAACCTCATACACATGTGACATATATAAATATTACGCATCAACCAAATATCGCAAAATTATCAAATAGCACTAGCTTTGGAATAGAACAATACCATGAGCTATGATTGATACACATTTGATACAAAATACAAGATCTAAAATACATTTATAGACATATAACCACTGACGACCCATCATATAACCACTGGCAACCCATATAAGTTCAAAAATAAAAATATCTGATATATGATGAATCATATTAATCTGAATAATCATATATTCTCGGTACACATGCATACTTATGTTATAAGTATACAGACTAACATAATATTAAAAAAAGAAGACATCTTCAATACAAATAATGTTTCAAATATCATTTTACTTTTTTCAGTGTTGTTTCCCCTAACTACTTTAGCTGCACCAGCAAGATTGTCAAGGCTCTCGTGTTGCAACATAATAAACATCTCCATGGGTTTCCTTCGAAAGGAACCGCGGTTCTTCATACATAAGATTAGTGGTAGATCTTCAATGATTATATCATGCTCTAACTCTCCTCTACCAGTTCATAAAATCATACCTAGAAGAAGGAAAAAATTAGTATGCTCATACTAATAGGTAAACAATAAAAAATACACATTCTCGTATCAAATATCTGAAGCAAGCAGTGAACTACTGCTGACCTGTTTACACTTCTAGATGAGGCGCTTCGAAGTTTACTACTTTAAGGCTATCCAGGCTATCCAATTTCTGATTATTCCTCAATAAAGAAACATGTTTTAAACAATATGGAACCTTTAAACAAAAGGATGTAAGGACTTAGAATAATTAGTTCCGAGTTCATGATAAAATTAAAACTCTTATAATTCTTCCAGACTCTCATGATAAATATGAACATCCTTAATACAATTACTGAAAATATTTGAAGAAAGTTAATTCAAACAAACAAATAGCAAACAGAACCCAAATAAATATGAGCTAGCCCCTAACTATGCTTAGCAATAAACAAAAATTCAAGCTATAGGTTGATCAACACAATGTACATGGATAAGTTGTGTACACCAATAGATATTAAAAATTTTCAAATTTTGATATTTTTACCTCAACGCAACAAGACCAAGTGACAGAAAGATTTGATCTTTCCACTTCGATCAACCACAAGAAAAAGCAGATGCAAGATCAAATCTTTCCACCTCCAACCAACTTCTTTGTCCATAAGTTACCACGTGCAATAGTAAAATAAAGAGCCAAACAAGATCAAAAGAGCAGGATAAAATTAGAAATTGCCATCAATTTTAGTCGCTTTCAGTAACACAAGTCCCATCTCCCACAATGTACGTACAAATTACAACAAACCATAGAAATCTCTAAACTCAAAGGAACTCAAAAGCTCACAAAAATTAAAAACTGAAATCTTAAATTAGCATTTGGGACCAAACCTAAAAACTCCTCTAAGCCTCCAACAAACCCTAAAGTCGCCCACTTGAAGCAAAACCCACGTCAGCAAACGAGGTTTTCACCTTCAGCAGCCTTCCCCTCCCCCTCTTAACCCCGATGACTTGTGCAGCTACCGTCACCGGCAACATCACTACCCCATCCGCCCTGTCCTTCTTCGGCTTGGGATTTTTGAGATCTGAGAATCGCCTCTTAGAGTTATGGGAATCGATTATATTTGGGGAAATGAAACGAACGAGAGAGATACCACTGGTTATATTTGGGAATGAAGGGCAATTTAGGGATTTTTATTTTATTGGGAAAATACAGTATAAAATGGGTGAATTATACATATTGGGTTTAAAAATAAATGGCATGAGATACGTTGGGTTTATGAATGTTTATATAAGTGGGTGGGTTTTTAAATAAGTGGGGGTTTGGGTTAAAAGAGAAAAAACCCTTCAATTTATAAAAATACAGCTCAGCTTGTCATCACAATATAAAATTATAATCCTTGATTATGAGTTTCAAGATTCTCCACCTGCAAATTAATTTTTATAAATTCAGTCTACCAATGATCTTGGATGAGTTGTCGCCATCCCTTTCTTATCATTTCCTCCTCTAGAAATTGATGTGGGCAATCGGCAAACATATATTATAACCAACTTTCTATAGGTTAAATATTCGTAATATGAAATGGAAGATTTTCTTCTCCTCCTTCTTGAATATATATATGGAAAGGATTATATCAGCTTATACTTTGGATTGCATTGCTTTCTCAATTCGCTTCCGATGTGAGAATCAGCTTTACCACGAAATTGATGCTATTGTGCTACATGAATGATTGTGAAGGGTGTAAGTGACAACTCAACTTTTGCTTTCTCATTTGTTGATTCACCACAAAATGACGAGGACTGAAACACATACTGATATGTAGGACACAATGTCAAATGATTTTGTGCTTATATATTTATTGCGACATAATTGGAAGAAAATATCTGATTATTCTAGTTCACTATAGTAATGGCTAAATATCCATATTGGTATTTGAGCTTTGCTACAGGGACTCAAAATATGGGACCAATAGAGGGGACAAGTGAGGTGTCTCCCTCCTATTGGATAATGAGTTGGTCATCATTAATGATGGCCAACTCATTATCCAATAGGAGGGAGACACCTCACTTGTCCCCTCTATTGGTCCCATATATTGGGTCCTTGAGGAATTTTTCTTGGTTATTTTAATTCCATTTCATTTACAAAGAAGATATTTTAATTAGGCAAACCTGCTTTAATGCATTTTAATTGATTCAGCTTACCAAGAAGGTCATTTTTCTCGTCGGCGACCAGTTTTCTGACGAGAGCTCGTCACGTGCGTGGCACGTGATGACTTAAACTGATTTTTAGCTGCTAATGTGGCACGGATCTGTCCTATTTTGGGTGAATTGAGATTTTTAGAGGGTTAATTCCCACCTTTAAACACCACCACGTTAGAAAATACGTGCCACATCAGCAGCTAAAAAACAGTTTAAGCTATCATGTGCCACGCATGTGACGAGCTCTCGTCGGAAAACTGGTCGTCGACGAGAAAAAGGGTCTTGTTGGTAAGTTGAATCAATTAAAATGTCTTAAAGCAAGTTTGCCTAATTAAAATACCTTCTTGGTAAATGGGGTGGAATTAAAATACCAATATGGGTATTTAGCCCTATAGTAATAATAATCTACTCCTCTATACTTAAAAGTAAAATCCAAAGAAATATTATTCATACTACAGTAAATACTATAGTATGAACAGTAATCGAGATTGATCTTCGCTCGGAGTTACTGTTCATACTACAAATAATTTGATGTTGCATAAACAGTGAAGTAAATCTGCTCCTCCATATTTGAAGTTACTATTTATGCACCAGTAATTTACTGTGTCATAAACAGTAAAGCAAATCAATTGTATTAAGACTTAGATCCTTGCTTAAGTATAGATGAGTAAATATGACTTTTAAATCAAATGTATTAAAATTTAGATCATTCTTTAAGTATAAAGGAGTAGATATGATTTTTAATTTTAAGTATACAATAACTAAATTAAATGTATTAAAACTTAGAGAGATGCAAGTTCAAAATGCATTGCTTAAAAAAATAGGGGGACGTGCTTTGCGCGGGGTGCACGCTAGTAATAAACTAAAGAGAAGTCTATTTTTGGACCATTAAATTTGGGAAAATCCACATCTAAGGATATAAATCTTTAGTGCACCATTAACGCAAAGGACCTGACTTGTTGGATAGTAAAATAGAAGAAATAGATCATCTTAAATTCTATGCAGTAACATGATATTTCAGTGGAAATCTCTTGGAGTGTGAGTGTGACCACGCGAACAATATTATCCTCTACCTTTTTGTCAGCTGGAATACAAATCATATAATGAATTATGTCATATGCGTGATAGAAGAATAGATTAAGTTGAATGTTATCACTTATACGAATATATATATATATGATTGTAGTAACAACTGCAAGGTCTGACCAAACAAAATATATGTACAAAGAGAAGCTCAAAATGGAGGATCAACAAAATTACCCTTTTTATTCAAAAGTAACATCTATAGGCTTCTTCTCTAGTTCTATATCAAGAAGTCAGTGTGTACGTAATATGTCACACGACAAAATGTAAGCCCATTAGCAACGCCATGTATCCTACGACTCCTAACCATTTTCTACTCCCACCAGAAGTTGATCCAGCTGTGTTCTGACCGGGGCCAGAAGCATTGGATGTGCCCGGAGGCGAAATGAGCGGAGGGGACGGTGGGGTCAGGCCAAGGCCATTGCAGTCTGATCCGAGATAGCCTGAAAACGTTAGAGAGAAATATCTTTGGCATCAATCATGAGAACGTGGAGGATAGAGAGTAATAGAGATAAGAGAGCGGGCAAGAGGTTCTACACTCTTGAAAGCATGGCATTTTTGGTAAATTAAGTAGGTTGTATGCTCCAGCATTGCAATTGCACTTGTGACCTTTATCATTGTCTGGTACACATGTTCCATTTCCACACCATGCAAAGTTGCAGGCTACAAGATTTCACGATAAAATGATTTAGATGTGCGTCGATTCGCGTATATATATATTTGCGTTCTAAAAGAAAATAATCTTTAGATGTGCATCGATTCACTCAATCAGGAAATGAAAGAAGATGTAGAGAGAGAACATCTATATTTACATAGATTTGGATTGCCATATTGATTCACTTGAGAAAAATTAACCAG
Organism: Asparagus officinalis; assembly: GCF_001876935.1. Classification (NCBI taxonomy): domain Eukaryota; kingdom Viridiplantae; phylum Streptophyta; class Magnoliopsida; order Asparagales; family Asparagaceae; genus Asparagus; species Asparagus officinalis. The sequence continues at coordinate 12,615,290 of NC_033801.1, read as the reverse complement.
GAATTTGTGCAGCTTCATACAGGGCAATATACTTAGATATTTATTTTCCAAGAAGTGAACAAAAAAAATGTCATAGTCACATGAATTTTCATAATTAATTAACTCTATGCTGTCAGTTCTCACAAACATCCTGTATGAAGCAGTGCTCTGAAAATAAAAGCTAATCTAAGTTCCTATATTTTCCAACTGTTTGCCATTTCTATGTAAAAGATTAATTATAATCTAGTATACGACCATAATATAATTTCTTCAAAGAAAACAAATGAATAATTACATTATTTCAAATAATTATCCAAGATAAAAACTTACGATCAGTGAGGTTAGTTGGTAGGGAAATATTTGTCGGTATCTGTGGCATGCCACAATCAAAATTAACTGAACCTGCAAATCAAAAGTAAGAGAAAACCATGCCTAGTTACAATTCTATTAAAAAAATTCAGGAATAGGCGAAAATTAAGAAGAGAGAACCCACAGTTGGGTATTATGCAAGGTGGAAATATAGTTTTGTCCAATAGCTTGAGCTGAGTCCATCCAGGATGACAATCACAATCAAAGAACGGGGGCACATCAACTGAACTATTGCAAGTTCCTTCACCACAATCAACAATTTTGCATGCAGCATCTTCATTCATAAACCAAAAAAAAAACTAGTAAACTTATCTGAAATTAAAGGAAAATAACATTGAAAAACAAAGGTATTGGCTACTACCTCCAATAAGATTAGCTTCACAACCGTGATAAATGAAGATAAAGATAAGAAGAAGGTGAAGAATGAAACCAAGTGTGTATTTGAGTTTCACCATAATTTTGGTCTGTGGAGAGAGGAAATGAAGAAACATATGGGACTTTAAATTGATATAGTTTAGTACAAGGAGTTTGAAAATTGGAGGGGATTACAATAGAAGCCAACAAAAAATGGTTGATATAAGCGAGGTTGTGTGTTTTGAGTGTGTTTCTTATGTGTATCTGGATGCTTGTTTGTTTGCCCTTGGTCAGAAATCAATTGATTGGAAACTCGTTTGGAACCAAGGAGGATTTCTCAAGGTATATGAGTGACTCGTATGCTACTATCTAAAATAAATAGAAAATTCAATAAATCACACAAAAAATTTGAGAAAATCAGTACATCACTTAGAAACAAAAAAAGGGTTAGTTCAGATCTTCTATAAATAAGAGTGCTATAGGAATTCCTAGATTCGTTTTCATTTATGTTTTTATTAAGACCCGCATTTAACACGTGCTTTGCACGTGATGCACATTAAGTAATGATATGAGACTAAAACATTGGAATGTCATCTCATATTGCATTCGCCTATGACTTTTTTTTAGAACAACGAAGAGGACTCAAACAAAGCCCCCAGCCACCCACGCTCACCATGGATTTATTGGCATTATGTTAGTTTTTCTTCCACAAAATTGAATACATGTATAACTAATAGATTGATTTTTTTTCGTAACTTAGAGGTGAAACCGGTTGCAGATCTGTCAGTTTCCTAAAAAAGCAATACAATTTTCTCTCTTAATTATCGTCTGTGAAATCTTATTGACTGCAAGGTATCCTGATTACTATAATCGAGGGACTGACTCCACTGTTAAAACTCTCGCTTCCTCCATTTTTTTTCTTTTGACTCTTTTTGTGTTTCCTTTTGTGCATTTGAGAATCCATATATAGCATATAATTTTATGCAACTCTTATCTAAGTGGAATGTTTATGGAAGTAGACAAGCCGTAAAATTATTAGTGCATAATTAATGAAGAAAATTTGATTAGTCAGTAAGAGAATATAGATGAATCCTTTAATTATAGATTTATTTTCTCACTAAAATTAATATTAAATGCATTATTTGTGGGTTTAGAAGGGGAGATGTCATAAATTACTTTATTAGTTATAGGATTCAATTATTGTATTGCAAATAGTTTTTTTAAGAAAAAAATATTAAGATACATCAGAACTAATTTGAAAACCCAGAAGCACAGCAAAAGAATGAGAATTAACACTACTCTTTATCAGATTGTAAAATATTGTGTAAAAATGATGGTGAGTCTTCGAGCAATACCACAAAATCATTAATTTTATTAGCTCTTCGGACCAACACACGAGCCGTTATATTCTCCATTGACGAACTATCTAAAAACCTCATTCCTTGAGTCATATGCAACTTCGTTGAATATCATCCATAAAGTGTCCGAAAATCGAGTGTTGCTCCACCCCATTATGGATATCTCTAATTCCCGCATCTGCATCTTCTTCAAAAATTATTTTTCCCCATCCAATGTCAAGAGCAAATGTAATAGTTTCCCACACTGTTTGGAATTCTGCATGCTTAGAATTACGTATCCAAATACTATGATACGTATATCGCAATAGTTAGTACTATATATTATGATAATTTATATGCTATTTCTAGACTACACCAAGAGGTAAGCATTTGTATTGGTATTCCTCTCCATGGATTTTTTACACATCAGATATGATTATTATCTTATATATTATAATTGTATATTTATTGTGTAATATCTAATATCTAAAGTGAAATATTTATCATATTTAACATAACACTAATATTGATAAATTTTATAATATATCAGTTCTTATGTTTAGTACAAGAATAATTATAGTGTAATAAATAGAATGAATTGAATAAAATTTATGATTAAAATTTATAGTATATATTTAGTTCTTAGTATTAGTTCTCATGTTTATTTTAAGAATAATTATAGTGTAATAAATAGAATGAATTGAATAAAATTTATGATTAAAATTTATAGTATATATTTAGTTCTTAGTATTAGTTCTCATGTTTATTTTAAGAATAATTATAGTGTAATAAATAGAATGAATTGAATAAAATTTATGATTAAAATTTATAGTATATATTTAGTTCTTAGTATTAGTTCTCATGTTTATTTTAAGAATAATTATAGTGTAATAAATAGAATGAATTGAATAAAATTTATGATTAAAATTTATAGTATATATTTAGTTCTTAGTATTAGTTCTCATGTTTATTTTAAGAATAATTATAGTGTAATAAATAGAATGAATTGAATAAAATTTATGATTAAAATTTATAGTATATATTTAGTTCTTAGTATTAGTTCTCATGTTTATTTTAAGAATAATTATAGTGTAATAAATAGAATGAATTGAATAAAATTTATGATTAAAATTTATAGTATATATTTAGTTCTTAGTATTAGTTCTCATGTTTATTTTAAGAATAATTATAGTGTAATAAATAGAATGAATTGAATAAAATTTATGATTAAAATTTATAGTATATATTTAGTTCTTAGTATTAGTTCTCATGTTTATTTTAAGAATAATTATAGTGTAATAAATAGAATGAATTGAATAAAATTTATGATTAAAATTTATAGTATATATTTAGTTCTTAGTATTAGTTCTCATGTTTATTTTAAGAATAATTATAGTGTAATAAATAGAATGAATTGAATAAAATTTATGATTAAAATTTATAGTATATATTTAGTTCTTAGTATTAGTTCTCATGTTTATTTTAAGAATAATTATAGTGTAATAAATAGAATGAATTGAATAAAATTTATGATTAAAATTTATAGTATATATTTAGTTCTTAGTATTAGTTCTCATGTTTATTTTAAGAATAATTATAGTGTAATAAATAGAATGAATTGAATAAAATTTATTAGGTTATAAAATCCAATACTCAATAGTTATGAGTTAGTTTCAGAATTCAAGACCCGCTTTAACTAGATATTAGTAACAACTTGTACCATTAATGTAGGTTGAATTGTAGAAAGGTTGAAAAGATAATGAATCAATTTGAGTTTTGGGGAAGATAAATCTTATTATTATCCTCTTCCCCCCTGATCGTTATTGTCCATGGAGAGCAAATAAATTTTCCTGACTCTAAATTTCTTCCCATACAACGATTACATGGCTAATTTAAGCCACAAACAATAAGGAAATCAGGAGAAGCTAATAATGTGAAAATCAACAAGTTAAACAAAACAGACAGCTTAGATTGGGACTTTCACTAGGTGAGATCTCAATCATCAGCAAGACACCCACAAAGTACAAAAAATAAATCAATTCAATTGGATCACTCACCAGGGATTTGAAGACAGATTATTTCCTCAAGAGAAAAAGCTCGAATTAAAAGATCGGAACATTATTAAGCGTATGTACTAAAAAAACAACTTGAGATAAATTGCCTTAAAACCCAGTGCTTTTAATAAACAAAGCATCAACTCCTAATCTGAAGTCCCACAAGAAAATACATAAGCAAACATAAAGAAGCCATTTGCAAGCACGAATGTAAGGACCATAGTCACCGTATCCGGTTAAACTAGTACCAGCTTTGCAAGAATTATTATTTATGAATACGACATCCAAACAATTGCAGTAGAATAATGAATACTACCAAATATTTCAACAAACATATCTGTATGTATTAATAATGCATACTGATATATTTTGAAATTATATGAAGCTGCTCAGAGTAAAAATCTCTCTAGTCTCTTTTAGACTACAACCAAGTTCTCGTTGATGGAAACAAGTTTACATTACACAGAGCAAACTACCTTAAAAGACAACTCTTGAACAATACAGGAAATGGCATCCAAATACACATATTTTATCAAGGATAATTACAAACCTTGCAGTAGGGATTGCAAGCTTTTTAAGCTGAGCCAAACTCATGAAACCACTTCTCATGGCGTTGGATATCAGTAGCAGAAACACTTCTCTGGACTTTTTTCAGAGCTTCCTCAAAGTCGCACATGGTGACAGGATCATTTGAGATCTCATCCTTCGGCATGTTCTTGATCTCATCTCGTGTCTTCCCTGCAATCTTTCGTCTCATGCCATTCAATGAAGCGTCACGACAGACATTTGTAAGGTCATCTCCACTATAACCCTCGGTTCTACGAGCCACATCATCGATATTTACATCTGCGGCAACCTGATAAGAGAAGGGAATTCAGAATGACATCTAACTGGAAAAAAAATACATTTTTACAGGCAGCAAGTCATACCTCCACAGTTCTTAAGTTGATCTTGATAAGCTCCTTACGACTCTCTAAATTGGGAAGAGGTATATATATTCTCTTTTCCAGCCTTCTCCTGTGATTAATCATCCAAAAAAGGTTTACAGGGAACACATAGAACAGCCTCTGAAAGCGAACTAGAACATGAACAGCCAGGAGTGTTAAAAGTTAGGGTAAAGTTCACAAGACTCCCAAAAAGTTTGGCCCATTTTGAGATAACCCCCAAAAATGTGAAAATGTCACTTGATGCCAAAAAGTTTTGGGACTTCAGCAAAAAACCTCATAATTTTTGAATTTTTTCCAACAGTCCCACCTAACAGCATAATAGGGGTTTCTTGAAACTATATCTGTCGAAAAAAAATTGGGAGTTATGTCATTTGGATGGAAGTTGAAGAAACTGATTAGCATATTTTATTGCATCTCTATACCTCTATTTCAAATAAAGTTTCATACAAATAAATCATCAATATTGTGTTTTCATCATTTTTGTAGGAAATCAAGAAATTGAGGAAAATTGAAGAAAATAAAGAGGAGCTAAAATGAAGACTATCCCAAGCCTAAAAGAGGACAAGAGAAGTCCAAGAAATCCATGAAGAAAAATCAGTAAAAACTGCAAAACGGATCAAGTTAGAATCGATGCCAACATCAAATACCGGTATCAATACCCCTATCAATACTGGTATCGTTACTAACTCAACAGGCGGGAAAGCTCAATCAAAGGCTGATTTTGATTGCCATGACGTCCAAGTTTGACACAATGGTTGATATGTGCTCCTTGAAGCTATAAATAGAGGTAGAGAGTGAGGGTGAGCGGTGCGAAAATTTTGTAAATCCTCTTCTAGGGATAGGAGGGTGTTATTTTGTACCTTCCAAATTTTATAAAACTTTAGCTTTTGCAATAAAAATAATACTTTTTCCTCTTCAAATTTCTTCTTCTTTGATTTTGTTATTGTAGATTTGAAGATATTTCGGATCTACAAAAGAGCTCAACCACTCTTAATGTGAGTTTTAATTTCTAATTTTTTTGATTAATTAGATATGTGCATGCTTAGGTTAAATTTCTTGTCTTGCTTATTTTCATGCTTAATAATTAGGTTTAATTCCATGCTTAGATAATTAGTTTATTTCCTTGATTTTTATAGCTTTTCATAATTAGTCAATTTCCTTGTTTTTTATTCATGCTTCTTTTACGCATAATTTAGGAATTAATAAAATGTGTGGCTAAATTTCTTTGGATAATTAGGATAAGATGAAACTAGTATAACTTGTTTATTAGATTTAGATTTGCTCTCTTTTATGCTTAAGTTTCTCATGTTAGAATAATTTCCTTTTAAATAGTAATTGTAGAATAATAAAGTTTCATTAATTATGCTTTCTTTAAATGGTTTGATAACCTATGCTTCTTTTATTATTCTAGAATCGCTTCTTGATTTTATTTATTCTATTCAAGAAATCTGATTTGATTTTTAGATTTAATTTGATAAATTACCCTTACTCCAACTAGTTTGATAGTTTATGCTTATTAATTCTAAGGAGTAATAAATAAATAAAAGAGTAATTTCTAGATCTAATAAACAATTATCTAGTGGAATCTATCCTAATTACCTACTCTTATTCACTTGTCTTTTTCTCTTTAATTTCCTTAGTTTCATTATAGTTGTTTTCTTAGTTTTTATTTTCTTTTAATTTTTGCATTTCATTCTAGTCCTTTTATTCTCGTCTCTATTTTCTTTCTTTCATGGGTAAATTACACTAAATCCCCCTGAGTTTTATAGGTTTGACAGAAAATCCCCCTGAGGCTTTGAAACTAACACTTTCTCCCCCTCATTTTAAATTGCTTATGTTATGGGTCACACGACACCCAAGTGATTCTTTTAATGCCTAAAATACCCTCTCTTTCTCCCCTAAAGGGAAAAATATCCTTGTTTCTTTCTTTTTCTTTTCTTTTTTTTTTGGCAAATTGTATTTATCCCTGTTAAAGTTTTTGCATAGTTGCACTTATCCCACCTAAAGTTTTAACTTTCATCAAATTCTCTTACAAAGTTTATTTTGTAAGCATTTTTCAATCCTACAACTTAAAAATGACTACATGATTGTTTCTGAGACAAATGTACCACGATTAGTTTCAAAGTCTGAAAAAGATATAAATCAAAGGTAATGTAGACTATAAATAATATATCTATGATATTTTCCTTCTTAATCACTACTAAGGTAATCAAAGTGATGAAGAATTTTTTCTAGAAAAAATGAAGAAAAGTTGGGGTATAATTGCAAGTATGAAAATTTTGGGAGAGGGAAATACAATTTAACCAATAAAAAAGAAGAGAAAATATGCTTATTACTTCTATTTAGATAGAAAGGGGTATCTTTGGCATTAAAGGGTCAGGTGAGTGTCATGTGGCTTATTAGAATGAAAATTTAAAAAGAGGAGGAGAAAGTGTTAGTTTCAAAACCTCAGGCGGATATTATGTCAAACCTATAAACCTCAGGGAAATTTAGTGTAATTTACCCTTCTTTCTTTCTCTTGTTTTTATTTTCTTATCTATTGCATATATTTTCCTTTCCTTTTTCTCTTTTCTCGTTTTCTTTCCTTTTGCATTTTAATTTCTCTCCTCTCTCCCTCTTTCTTATTTTTATTTTCTTTTTCTTAACAAAAATACAAAAACCCATTTCAACCCTTTTTTTCCAAAACCCCTTTTCAATCAACCTTTTCAAAAGGAAAATTTTTAATCTAAAGAGAAAAAAAACCTTCCTTGTGGTTTGACATTCTGAAATACAACTTTTGTCGTGCACTTGCAACACACTTATTTTTATACAGAACACTTCAATCATTATGAGGGTTTTGTTGATGGCCCAAAAGTTTTGCAGGTTAAGTGACAGTTTCAAATTTTTGGGGGGTTATCTCAAAATGGGCCAAATATTTTTGGGGTTTTGTGGAAATTACCTAAATAGTAACAAAAACTATCAAAGTGATACCAACCTGAGTGCCTCATCAATATCCCATGGGAAGTTAGTGGCTGCCAGTACCATAACTATTTTTTTTGCACCATCATCACCAGTAGAGCTGTTGTTCACGCCATCTACCTGTACTAGAAGCTCAGACTTCACCCTTCTTGATGACTCATGTTCTCCTGAAGCCCTGCAGATATATAACTCTCAGATGTTCAGAGTATCAGAGGATCAGAAATTGCATATTCATTCCAGCCCACAATCCTATAGGTACTTGCATTTGCAAAAGCAAAAAACAAGAGGCCAGGAGAGGTATTTGGCATTTGGAAGCATCAATCTTATTGAAAAGATGAGGAAGAAAATGGGGAAGAAAAGGAAAGAAACAATAAAAGGAAAGGTCCCAGTAGTTAATAACAATTTTCACCGAGGTCATTCTCACTGGTAAAGGCATGGGCTTGGGTTGTGGGATTTCCCAGGTTAAATACTGAAACTAGCTTTTTTATTAAGAAAAAAAAGGAGGATAGAGCTTAAGCTAAACAGAAGAAAGAAATAAAGCATTGACAGAGCATACCACAAAGCATCAACCCATACATTATTAAGCACACTCGGTTAATTATAACATAAGACTTTAAGTAAACCATTTATCTGATATTTTGGACAAAATAAACCTATTTGACTAAAAGCAAATCAAATGTTATAGACAGTTTGAAAAGATGTGTAGTCAAGGAAGTGCAATCTCAGAAGTGACAAAGCTCCATAACATATGCTTACGTTAAACGAGGAAACTGCTGCACATCCCCTTGATATGCTAATGCCTTGCCTGATAAAAGCTACCTTGAAGTAGCACCGTGGTATTTGACAAACTAAGGTGAGACTATACTGGTATGGAAAAAGCTTCAATAGCTTATGGTTCATGTCCTTGCATTTCTCTTTGCAAATGTATTTCCTAGCATATGCATTAATTTGTAAATTTTCATGTGTTGTTAATAAACATCACCATTTCCAGAAAATGATGGCACATATTAGAAAAGCATAAAATGTCAAAGAAACAGGATCGAAAACAATAGGTTCCGCGTATATTACCCTCGAGCATTGCAGACAGAATCAATTTCATCAATAAAAATGGTACTTGGAGCATAAGCTCTTGCAAGATCAAACAGACATCGAACCATGCGTTCACTCTCCCCACGCCATTTTGAAGCCAAAGTAGCTGAAGAAACATTGAAGAATGTCGTTCCGCATTCGGTAGCCACAGCCTTAGCCAGAAGTGTCTTTTCAGTACCTGGTGGACCAAACATAAGAACACCTTTCCAAGGTCGACGAACTCCCTGAAAAAACATGTCATCGTTATAAGTACATCAACATTAAAAATTCTACATTAAAATTAAGGGTTTTTCTTATATTGGTCCCTCAAATCTAACCTATTCTTAAATAGGCCCCCCAAATTTCATGTATTTTAAATTAGTCCTCCAAAGTTATAAGTTTTCTAAAATAAGTCCTGAAAATCTCATATATTCTAAATAAGCCCCTCAAATCTACAAGTTCTCCTAAATAAATCCTTTTAGGTTAAATTTTATTAATTCAAATTCAAATTAACTAACTACATTAATCGTGTGAGTTGTATCCTCATCCTCCCCCAGATAGCTACACCTAATACCCACAACGAAGTGCAATAGAGACTCCTCAACAAACAGCAAACAGGGGAAGAAAAATATGGAGGATATCAAGGGAAAATAAATAGAAAAAAGGAGGGCAAAACATACAAGATTAACGGAATTTAGTTAACTTTCAGTTAAGTTAAAAAGGATTAGCGTTGGGGACTTGTTTGATAAAACTTATAGAGTTGTAGGGACTTATTTAAAATATATAAGCATGGACTTGATTAAGAGAACTTATGAATTTGGGGGACTTGCTTAAAAAATAAGCAATTTGGGGGACTTATTTAATATTAAGTTAGATTTCCGTAGAATTCACCTGCAAGAATGTTCTCTTGCATGGGGAGAAACTATGCTTATCTCCCCCACCCCCCCAAAAAAAGAAAGGCACTGTATTCTACGAATATTCTATTAAATAATGACAATCTGATGCATCCTAACTCCTAAGTAGTTAGGGAGAGTAATATTCAAGAAACTGCATGCGAAGACATCATACGCTACAAAAAGTAGGATGTTCATTTTCTTATGCCAGTAGAAAACGCAGATAAGCATTGACAGTTCAAACTCGATATGCGCCTGAAAATACTCAGGCATCCATAGAGGAAGAACCATAGCTTCTTCTAGAAGTCGTTTAGCTTCGTTGAGTCCTGCAACATCATCCCACCTGACACCAGGACTGGTCTCCAATACATCTCTCTCCAGCATTGCAGCCAGATCCGCATCAGGTCCTTCGTACTGCCCCTTAGTTTGTTTCCCATCATCAGTGTCACCATTCTACAAGTGACACAAGAAAATCAATAGCAGGAGTAGAACACATCAAGACATAAGCCATATACCTACCCATGAAAACTTTCTTGATTGCATTAGCCAGAATAGTATAAAAGAAAATGTGTGTCAAAAGAGATACCCACTTAAAGAACAAGAAGACATAAAACCTAACAAAGAAAATAATAATAGTAGTGTGCAAATGGTTTGATGGTATCTTCTTGCAAACAATGCTTATAAGGAAGTTCTCTAACCTGTTGGATATCTTGTCCCAAGATATAATTTTGATGATAACAATTTATTTACTATGTGTATTATATATGCACTAACATATCAATGCAGATAACAATATCCGATATGCTCAAGATATGTGAACTAAGTGCAGGGATGAGTTCAAGGCAACAAGACAAGCAAAGAAGAATATGTGCGTAATTGTCAAATTGTATTTTATTTTCTTTGTTTAGATTCTTGTAAAAGCCTTGATCACTCACAGCACATTCACGCACATAGTATTTAGAACACACTAACACATGCTTAGTGTGTGGTTAACTATACAAATCCCCTAAGTTAACCATTAGAGTTTATAGATATAGAGTGAGTCTCAAAACATATCAAATATCTCATATCTATGTATCTGTAGTCGACTAATACCCTTAGTAGTCGATTATAAAAGCCTTAGTCAAAGTTATAGAAACTTCATATTTATAGATTAGTCGACTACTATGCTTAATAGTCGACTACTCATTCAGTTCAACTTACAGAAACTTAAGTTTTACAGATTAGTCGACTAATGCCTTAAGTAGTCGACTACTAACCCTGTTTCTTAACTTCACAGAGTCTGAATAGACTCAGTGTAGTCGACTACTAAGCTTAGTAGTCGACTACAAAGACAGTTTTTCTAACTGTTCTGAATTTGAATAAGTGAACGTTTATAGTCATTTTTAAACGTTAATTGGTTTAAAATTTGAATATTTCAGAGGCTATAATTAAGTTTTAACATCAGAATTTGTGTACTAACATTAGTAGATACAAGATTCGAATTTTGATAAAATTCATTCTCTCTTGATTGCCTTTGTTCTCCATCATTATTAGAAATTGTTTAGACAATTTTTCAGAGAGTTTAAATTCCTAAACCACTACTGCACTTCACATTCAGATCAAGGCTTATAGGGATTTGTACATTTCTTCATAGAAAATTTCTTTCGGGTTTGAGAGAAGATCTCTTGGTGCAGAGATTGGTGTTGTAATTTGCAGGGACTTGGAATTGATCAGTTTTGATTTTGTAATTAGTTTCAAAATCATAGTGAAAATCTCAAGTGGGATTTGCTTGAGGACTGGATGTACACCAAGGAGGTGAAACCAGTATAAAATCTATTGTTTGTGATTGTTCATTTTCTGAGATTGTTGTTCGTTATTCTTGCAAGTTGTTATTCTTGCAAGTTATAAATCATCTTGTAAAATTTTAAATAACACTATTCAACCCTCCTCTAGTGTTTAGTGTGTGCTTCCGCAGATCCTACAATTGGTATCAGAGCAAGGATTACAATGATGACAAATACATTACAATTCAAAGAAGGTCACTCCACACAACGACCACCACTATTCGATGGTACAAATTACAACTACTGAAAATGTTGGATGAAGATCTACCTCCAATCACTTGGCTACGATCTTTGGAACATCGTTGAGACAGAATTCACAAAGTCAACCACTCCATACACCGAATGGACACTTGCTCAAAGAACAAATGTGAATCTGGACTCCAAGACAATGAATGCGCTGTTTTGTGTCATGGACAAGAACGAGTTCAATCGCGTGTCTACCTCTACATCTGCACATCAAATTTGGCATACTCTTGAGGTAACACATGAAGGAACTAACAAGATTAAAGAATCAAAAATTTATGTTCTTGTTCACAAGTTTGAACTATTCAAGATGAAAGACAAGAAAACCATCACGGAGATGTTCACAAGATTTACAGATATCACAAACTCCTTAATTGCACTAAGCAAAGGCTACACTCAAGCTGAAATGGTGAGAAAAATCCTAAAAGCACTCACTCCATATTGGGAGAAGAAAACTACGGCAATTGAAGAGGTCAACGATCTTTCCACTCTCACCGTAGAAAACCTCATCGGAAATCTCATGGCCTATGAAATTCAACTCGATGATAGAAAGAAGGATGAAGAACCAAAGAACAAGAAAATTTTTACCTTCAATGCATCCTCGGACACCGAAGAATCTGAAGAAGATGATGAGGATATTGCATTAATCATAAAAAAATTCGAACGGTTTTTAAAAAAAGATAAGTATAAATCAAATAAGTTTAAGAATACTAATGATTCTTCTTTGTGTTTCAACTGCAATAAACCAGGACATATAAAGGAGTGTCCACTTCTTAAGTCAAAATCAAAGTCCACCAACTTCAATAACTTCAACGACTTCAAGAAGAAGAAGATTTTGGCAGTGATATGGGATGACAGCGATGCATCCTCTTCGGAAGAAGAACAGAAAGAAGAATCTGCTCACATGTGCTTCATGGCACACAAAAATGAAGTACCTCGAAAAGAAAAATGAATACTAGATAGTGGATGTTCCAAACATATGACGGGAAACTTGAATATGTTGTCTTCGGTGCAAAACAAGAAAGGTGGAACAGCCACATTTAGAGACAACAAGGGTAACGTTATAGGTATTGGAACAGCAGGTAATCCACATAAGCCTTTAATAGATAATGTTTTATTAGTAGAATGTCTTAAACATAATTTGCTTAGCATTAGTCAATTATGCGATAAAGATTTTAAAAATATTTTTGAAAAAGATACATTCTTGATTTATGATTCAGATTTGAATAATATCTTGTTTAAAGGCATTACGATAAAGATTTTAAAAATATTTTTGAAAAAGATACATGCTTGATTTATGATTCAGATTTGAATAATATCTTGTTTAGAGGCATTAGAAAGAATAATATCTATATTTTATCCATGAACTTTGTTTCTAATGAATTTTGTTTAGTTTTATCCAATGTTGATACATTATTTTAGCATAAACGTTTTGGGCATGTGAATATGAAAAATTTCACGCATTTCCAAACACAATTTAGTACATGGATTCATACTTCCATGGACCTCCACCTCCTCCAGGCTCTTCTTATTAGAGAGCATGCATTTCATTTTCACTATGTACCCAGGCTCTTCTTATTAGAGAGCATGCATTTCATTTTCACTATGTACCCAGGATCTTCTTATTAGAGAGCATGCATTTCATTTTCACTATGTACTAGTTCATGCTTAGTCTTAGTTTGTTTCAAACCTTATGTAGTAATTTGCTTAGTTTATTTCAAACTTTATGTAGTGTGTTTAATATATTGTGCTTTGTATGTTGTGTTCAACTAGAGCATTTGCTTATAATGTGAGATAAATTTATTTAGGAAATTTAAGAAAATATTTTAAACCAGATTGTGACGATGGAAGTTATCGAAATATTGATCTTTATAGCAAGTCTTTGCCTACCTATTTGAATGGGTTAAGTCATGGATTATGTTCACAATTTGGATGATTTATTTAAAGTTTTAGCTCATGAAGATGAAATTCTTGCATGCCTAGAATAATGTTTTTTTTTGTTAATGACAAAGGGGGAGATACACTATGATATACTATGATACATATGATTGATAAATGGGATTCTAAATGATACATATGATTAATACATGGGATTCTAATATGCTTTAATGCAGAGGGAGTAAGTATTGGATATCATAATATTTTTTCACGTGATATACTGTTACTAACTCCTACTATTGCTTAAATTGTTTGTCATCATCAAAAAGGAGAGAATGTTGGATATCTTGTCCCCAAGATATAATTTTGATGATAACAACTTATTTACTATGTGTATTATATATGTACTAACATATCAATGCAGATAACAATATCCGATATGCTCAAGATATGTGAACTAAGTGCAGGGATGAGTTCAAGGCAACAAGACAAGCAAAGAAGAATATGTGCATAATTGTCAAATTGTATTTTATTTTCTTTGTTTAGATTCTTGTAAAAGCCTTGATCACTCACAACACATACACGCACATAGTATTTAGAACACACTAACACATACTTAGTGTATGGTTAACTACAGAAATTGCTTAAGTTAACCATTAGAGTTTATAGATATACAGTGAGTCTCAAAACATATCAAATATCTCATATCTATGTATCCGTAGTCGACTAATACCCTTAGTAGTCGACTATAAAAGCCTTAGTCAAAGTTACAGAAACTTCATATTTACAGATTAATCGACTACTATGCTTAATAGTCGACAACTCATTCTCAGTTTAACTTACAGAAACTTAAGTTTTACAGATTAGTCGACTAATGCCTTAAGTAGTCGACTACTAACCCTATTTCTTGACTTCACAGAGTCTGAATAGACTCAGTGTAGTCGACTACTAAGCTCAATAGTCGACTACAAATATAGTTTTTCTAACTGTTCTAAATTTGAATAAGTGAACGTTTATAGCCATTTTTAAACATTAATTGGTTTAAAATTTAAATATTTTAGAGGCTATAAATAAGTTTTAACATCAGAATTTGTGTACTAACATTAGTAGATACAAGATTCGAATTTTGATCAAATTCATTCTCTCTTGATTGCCTTTATTCTCCATCATTACTAGAAATTGTTTATGTAATTTTTCAGAGAGTTTAAATTCCTAAGCCACCGTTGCACTTCACATTCACATCAAGGCTTATAAGGATTTGTACATTTCTTCAAAGAATGTTTCTCTCGGGTTTGAGAGAAGATCTCTTGGTGTAGAGATTGGTGTTGCAATTTGCAGGGACTTACAAATTGGTCAGGTTTGATTTTGTAATTAGTTTAAAAATCATAGTGGAAATCTCAAGCGGGATTTGCTTGGAGACTGGATGTACACCAGGGTGGTGGAACCAGTATAAAATCTTTTGTTTGTGATTGTTCATTTTCTGAGATTGTTGTTCATTGTTCTTGCAAGTTATAATTCATCTCGTAAAATTTTAAATAACACTATTCACCACCCCCCCTAGTGTTTAATGTGTGCTTCCGCAGATCCTACATAACTTGTTAAAAAGATTATAGACTGTGCTTTATAATGTGATAAACAACATCATTCTTCTTCTATTAAAAAAACATCATTTTTCTAGTGCAAGTCAGCAATAATGCTCCACAATGTGCCGGCAGAAGTTATTTCCACATTTAAGTCCTTAACAATTCATTTAAAGAAAATTTGTGTTGGCTAAAGTTATTTCCACAATATCCTAGTTGAACCTCATTTAGGCAGTTTTATCTTCATCTCGAGAACAAGATACATTAAAGTATTAGTATCTGCACATGTTCTGTGATCTGACATAGAACTGATTTCTGGTTTCTAAATCCATACATGAACTTTAAATGAAATCTTCTCGTATTGCATCACATAGGATCGGGTTTTGGTTGGACCTTAATCCATAATATTCATCGGATAATCAGATCTGGATATGCAAAAGGGTAAGCCATACCCTATCCATTACGGTATTACCTATCAGATTCAGATCGATTCGGTTCTACATCAATCTTTATTGAACATGATAAGTAACAAACAATGGTAAAAAGTTATACAAAGATCAAAAGATATTTTGAGAACAATTTGAGAATATATGTGCTATATTTTCTGGAAACAGATTTTGAATAAGTTCAGGTTTCAGTTTGTCAGATAACACCTAACCCAGATTACAATCAAGTGGATAAGCACAGATCTGGTAGTGAATTGTATCGTACCCTGACAACCAGGAATAATTCCTTAAGTCAAAAATAAGATACCATAACTTTAACTTGACGGCAAGCTAATGACTGTTAGATTTAGATGAGCACATTGATGAAACATGCACCCAATAAAAAGTAATCCTGAGAAAAGTATTCGCTGTCCAACATACTCAAATCAATGTGTTAAACCAAGACATGACATTAATAGAAGGGATATCAATTAACTCAAAAACAATCACCTGAGGATCTGTCTTGTTAGAATTTGATTTCCCTTTCTTCGCTCCAATGGAAGAAGCAGTTGATGATCAGACACTTGAGCTTCCTTTGCTTGCACTAGATTTTCCCCCACGGCCAGCTGCACCAGATCTAGAGCCACGAGCCCAAGTCGCATCTTGAGAGGACTTTCTTGCACTCGTTTGGCCAGCTCTAGTGGATCTTCTGCTCTGATCTCGGCTTGGTAGCCTCCAAACATCGGGATCATCTGGGGGCCCACCAGATGAAGTTGGATATTCATCCAATGGTTGGAAAACAAAGGAGGATTTTGTTTGAATTGGGGGTGACGATGGACGCCTGCTCCCTGGAGCATTCTTAAATGCCCTTATTTCAGCATCCAACTGTTTCACTATTTCTACTTCCTCAGAAATGGCTTTTTTGCAGTTCATCCATTTTGAACGAACTATCGCATCATCTAGTGTGCTCAGATGCCTGAGTACAGAGATAACGTTAAATGTACGTGAAGAGAAGCAGAAAGTTAACATTCAGAATTCTGAAGATTAGTATTATCATAGGAGTTGGTCACAGCAATATATCAAGGCACGTATAAGACGCTTCTCTCATTGATCAATTAATCATCTTCATCTTAGATATGTCATCTAAGATTCATCTTATTGACAAAAGAATTTCTACAATAGCTAAGGGTTTGAAATCACGTAACAAGCAAACATCCAAATCATACCTTTCTTGCTCTCCTGACACCAAAAACTATTGGATTTTCTTGTCAAAACCACTTTCCAAAAATAAGTTTTCAAACTATGTATTTATTAATTATTGGTATTTTTTAGAAATCCTTAGTAGCGTAGCGAAAAGTTAAAGTTTTGGTGTTTCAAAAGATCTTGTATTCGAGGCTTGCCAACGACAAGCCGAGAATTATTTTTATTCAATTAATCCCTCATAAGTTCTAGTGAGTCGTGGGTTATGAGTCGTGGGTCATGGATCGTGAGCTCGTAGGATTGTGGGCCAATGGGTTAGGGATCGGGGCTAATCGGACTGAGGCGCTAAGTGACGCTTTGTAAGGCGCACTCAGTATTGTAAAAAGCGGTGGATCGCGGCGCTATATCGCAGTCGTGGAGCTTCACCGCCCCGCTTAAGGTGATTGCAGGGAGTTAAGACGTAGAAAACCACTAATCGCTCGAAAAGCGCGGATAAGCGGCGGTTTAGCGCTTAATAGCACTCGCTACAGTTAAACCCTCTCCCCGACCCGTAACCATTTTACTTAAGCCCTCTCACTTCTGATTCCCAAACCCATCTATGCCCTAGCCGCCTCTCTCCTGACTC
>NC_033801.1:12592268-12597532 GCF_001876935.1 Asparagus officinalis | reverse complement strand
GACTCTCGCCACCAGCAGCACCTCCGACGACGACTTCTAGCTCCCGTCAAAGCCGTCTCCCACACCACTCCAGCAACACCTCCGAAGTCCTGTGAAGCCCATCTCTCTCTCTACGGTCAGCCCATCTCTCTCTCCGGTCAACCCATCTCTCTCACAGCCTTCCCTCCGGCAACACTCCAGCAGCGTCTGCCCTCCGGCAACACTTCCTTCCGACAACAACATCTCCAATTCTTCATCTTTGTTGGGCAGCGGCTTCGTTTGCAACAAAGAGAAAAGGTAATAAACTAAAAATTCAGGTAAAAATATATTTATGATATTTATAAGATTATATTGATGAAGCTAGTGCTTGATTCTTTGCAAATAAATCTATATTTGTTCGAGTTGTACAATAAAATGGTTATTGAACACTTGATATCTTTATTCAAGCAGATTATTGCTTACTTTTCATGAGCAGTAGGGTTCTACGTTTCTTTTTTTGGATTTATTTTATTCAGTATACATTTCCTTATCGACTAAAAATTAAACTAACAATCAAAATAGTTGTCATAAAGATTATTTAGCATATTTAAATATATATATTTGACCGTTATTTGACTGTGCGCTATTTGCCGCTATTTCGCCGCAATAGCCCGAGATAGCCTTAGCGGTACCTCACCGCGACGCGATCCGCTATCAACAACCTTGGGCGCACTTTGCACTTCGCACGGAGGTATCGGGGCTAGGTAGCGCCCTTTGGCGTCACGAAAGCTGCCTCGCAAGCTGCTTCGCGGCAAGGAAACGCGACCCTCACGTTCGCACGAGGGTGCGACCCTCACGTTCGCAAAAGGGAACGCGACCCTCGCGTTGGGTAGAAACGTGACCCTCGCGCTCAGACGTTTCTACATGCAGTAATTAAAATTGCATACAGCAGTTACAGCAATTAAGTCATTTGTTGTTACAAATCATAATGAGATTTGCTGTTATAATCATAATTATCATTATGATTTGTAACAGTCAAATGACCCTTGAGCTGACCTTAGAGACCTATAAATAGAGCCCCTTGGAGCAGCTCTAAACGATACGAAAAATACATTGAAGTGTTTAAGTTGTTGTGCTGCTACTACAGAGTTTGAAAACATGCAAGCTTTAGTCTATGCCCAAAGGAACAAAGCCCTGAACCGAAAAGTTATTACAGATCGAAAGATCTTTGTCATAACCAAAAGGTTTTTGAACCGAAAGATTTTAACAGATAAATAAGATCTTTGCCTGAATCGAAAAGTTTTGAACCAAAAGGTTTAACAGATCGAAGAGATCTTTGCATTGACTGAAAGGTATTATAGATCGAGAGATCTTGATAGTACTTGGTTGATGCACACTAGTGTACTGTACTGTTGTTCCTGAAAACAGTTTGGCATTGGGATCATTGCACCGAAGTAGGCCAAATATTGCTTTAAGCACAGCGCTTCATAAATACACAGCAACTAAACTTGAAAAGATTTTAAATATAGCACTTCAGCTCTCTAACTGAGTTATCTGTTTTATTCTAGATTTAGCCACAGGCACCAACAAAAACTGAAATCGCTGTAACTGCTATTCAGAAGATTAACGCAATTGAATTAGAGCAATGAGGTCAAAACTAAGTATCCAAGCACATTTAAGTACACAACGATTAGTCGACCTAGCTCTTACATAATAATAAGTAAAACTGTTTGTAAGAAATTTGCAACATCACATTCAACAACCATGGTCATTAATTTCTCAACATTGATTTCCTTTTCTCAAATGAGCAACCTATGAATTTTAACTTTTTTAACCGTTTCAATACATCTTTCATCCTCAACTGAGAAATTTTCGGAATTAAAGCAAGACAACAAGATGCATTTACAAATTGGCAACAAGATGGAATCTTTAAGCAAGAGTATTAATTTCGAACAAAATTGGAGCCAAAATTTTGAGGAAAAAAAGTACGGTAATTACTTGTTGATCTGAGAAATGGCGCCATCGAAGAAGATGATGGAGGTGTCATAGAGCCCCTCCATGGCGTACTCCCTGCCAAGCTTCAGGTGATCTTGGAGCCCGCTTAGGGTTCCGACCACCATTGCCGAGATCTCGCTAAAAATAGGAGGTTTCGCTAGGGTTTTCTCAAAAAAAATTCCCCCCGCTCCTTGATGATTTTAGGAGAGGGAGCTCTCGGAATGCAGCAGACCGTACGGTGAGCTTTAATATGGCCGGTGGACGAAGGAGTTTTTATTACGAAAGTACCCCCAGCTCTATTTTTAAAGGCTAAATAGCACTTATGTACCCTATTGTTTCATCCACTTCTCACTTATCTACCCCCATTTGTATTTGATAACAAGAAAACATCCTAAAGTTTTTTAAATTTTACTTCTATACACTAACTTGCTTTTTGTAGCACCTATATACCTCAAAGTTATTAAAACTTGCACTTAAATACCTTAAAGTTTCTAAATATGACACTTAAATGCCCTAAAGTTTTACATCTTTAACTTAAAAACCCTCAAGTTTGCGTATCTGAGGGTATTTATGTGGAAGTTTTAAAAATTTTAGGAAATTTAGGTATTAGTTGCAAAATCTTTAGGGTGTTTAAGTGCCACCAAAAAAGATGAGTATATAAGTGCAAGTTTAAAAGTGTGTCTTTTCTTAAATTATAGTAATAGATAGTCAATAAAGACTTCATTTGTCAGTAATTTTATTTTTTACTTGTAAGATAATGATTCCCGCTTTCTTTAATTTTTGTAACTGAACAAATGCGGTTTTATTTTATTTTTTTTAAATCTGTTTAAAATTTGTGACCAAACAAAATTTATAATCTGTGCTTTGATACCATGTCAAAGGACCGTGTCGTTACATCAAAACTTCGAAATTATGGTGAGGATGTAGAGATATAATTGTATATTTCAACAATTGTGATAATAATAATAATAAGTTCCATGGGGTTTTGTGAGATTATGTTCAGTGTGCTGAATCCACACGAGAAAAAGTATCCTCCTCTTGCGCGTCAAAACTTTAACCACCAATCCTCCATCCAAAACCAAAGAACACTCTACTCATCTTCATGACGCTTCAGCCAAACTCCCTTGTTCTCTTCTCTCCATCACAAACAAACTCCACTCTAATTAAAACTCAACTCAAAACAAAATAGAGCGCAGTATGTAAATAGAGAATGACAGCCATGAGCTTTCTCTCCCTATCACCCTCTCCCTCTTCCGTTACCAAACTCCACAATTTTCAACCCAGAAGAAGTAGAACCAACCTACTCTGCGTTCCTCATTGCTCCACAAACTCTTCTTCAGTAGAAACAGAGAAGCCCCGAATCGAGCTGGAGTTCATCGGGGTAACTAAATCTCTCAACCCCCCTCCACATTATGATTTTCTGCTATCTTAACATAATTTATTTATCAAAACTTACCTGTAGCCGAAACCGGGAGCAGATGGGTCCTATCCAATTGATAAGGCACAAGCAACCAGTGGAGAGAAGCTGCTCAGAAGTATTATGTCTGATAACAAGATTGAGCTCTATGCAGCATACGTAATTATCATATGACCCGTTTATATTCGACAATTTTTTTTAAAACCCAAAAAGGAAAATCATGTTTATATGCAATTTTAACGGATGATATGTGCTTTATTCAGGGAAAGGTTATGAACTGTGGTGGTGGTGGAAGTTGTGGTACCTGCATCGTGGAGGTAAATTGATTTAGGCATCTTGTGTCTTACCAAATCGTAATAGAGCATTTTGCAACAAAAGGATGGTTATATATTTAATTTTGCGCGCGACGTGGTAGGAAGTTGTAAAAAAGAAATCCTTGCAATTTTGTTGCAGATTGTTGATGGAAAGGATCTCTTGAACGAAAGAACGGACACTGAAAGACGGTACTTGAAGAAGGCATGTCAATATATCACTCTTGAATGATTTTTAAAACTTCCGCATTTTTTTTCTGCGCGGTCAGGATGAAAGGATATATGTTTATATTATGACTGGATAAAGTTCATCTTTTTATTGATTGCAGAAACCTGAATCATGGAGGCTTGCCTGTCAAACAATTGTTGGAAATAAAGAAAACGCAGGCAAAGTAATGCTGCTACTTCTTGAATTTCAAAACATTTTATTAATTAGCGGCATTTTATTATTGTGGAATATTTCTTATATTTTTAAAGCATCGACAAACTTGGGCAAAGTACCTCATGACGCCAAAGCACGAAAGAAAAGACTTACAGGGAATCAGCCTACTTAACTTTAAATTCTTGCTAGTTTCATCAGCTACTGAGCAAAACTTAGGTTACTATATATATATCTTCATCAAGATTTCTGAAATATAATTATAGTATAAGCATTTATGCTGACGTGACACGATCATCACAAGCTATTCATCTTTTTCATCTTTCTAAACAATATATAGTACTTTAGCTATAAGAATCTTGTGGCATTCATAATGTTGTTGACAGTGATGCCATGGTAGGAACGCTATCTGCAGATGAGTGTCGGTGATTGAAAGCGTAGCTTGGAACTTACAACTGAAAATAGCTTTAATAAAGATAATGAAAACAACTAGTATTCTCAAATAAATGAAACTACGATGTTAAATATCAGTGAATCAGGAAAAAGGAAGAGTTTTCCTATACTGAAAACTGGGAATTTGCAAGATCCAGAGTAATCGAAATAATATCCTTTCGAAAGTCATTGCCTTCCAAATAGAAATAGATATTATTTCGATTACGCTAGATCTCTCTTTTCTCAAGCCCTTCTTCCTTTGACCCTCTCCTTTGTCAATAAGACTTGTATAACTTAGAGAAAGAAGTTGACGACATTTGGAGATCCCAATTATGGTTGAATTTTAACAACACGTGGGCATTGTATATAACAACGTGGCTCTTCATTCGGTGCCCTCAGAACACCAATGTGCATGTACTCAAATCACAATGCATGGAACTGGTTCACTCCCTCACAATGAGAAATATAATCATATGAAACTATATGGTAAGTTCAGCTCTTTCATTCCAACAAAGTTTTTTCAGGTGCATTAAGAAGAGTATTATATGCTCCTTTATGTTTGCTCCCTATTCCTTTCCCCACAATCCAAATTTGGGCGGTTGTTCTTGGTTATTCCTCCCAGATCTAAAATGTTAGAATAGATTCTTTCCTAATATTTGCAAAAAGATTTATTTCTTCCCTTTTTTCACAAGTACATGTATAACATAATAAATCCATGTATTTTTTTCATATTGAGCTTGATTGTAAAGGGTTCTTGCGTTGCCAGCGGCTT
>NC_033801.1:12587571-12592258 GCF_001876935.1 Asparagus officinalis | reverse complement strand
GGCTTGTGTAGCCGTAGATTAGTATTCTTTGTTTAACCGAATATGTACATCTGAAATAACACCTAACATGGTATTTAAGTACATGTCTACATTTGTCTTGCACAGAAATTTGGTACCAATTTCATGTCAAGTTGCTCTGATCATAGAACCGTGTTAATTGTTTTCAGATATTTCTTTAAAACTCATCGGTTAGGGTTACATCTATCGTTCAAATAACTAAGAGAACGTTATGTCGCCAATCTAGATAGTGGATCTTAGTTCTACCTATAGTGCATTAAATATTAGTTTGTATTTAATTTCCCAGCACCATATATATTTTCTTTCCCGTAAAAAGTCATCTTTTTTCCGCCCATGAAAGATGATAAAGGAGACTTTGCTTAATTGGTATGTCGAAATAACATATTTTTTGCTAAGGATTGAAGAGCTATTGTAGTAGAAATAATGCATTTCCGATCACTTGTATAAAGTTCCAGGCATCATAATGCAAGTTGTAGTAGAAATAATGCATTTCCGATCACTTGTATAAAGTTCCAGGCATCATAATGCAAGTGCATATCGAAGCATGTAATGTGCACCTAAATTTTTATTTAGAGCAATGTATGTCATGACATTATTTTAAGTCGCATTTCCTCCCTATCAAGTAATCTGTTACTATGGAGCCTTGGTGTATCAAGCAATTATTAGATATCCTATTGTTTTCTTGTATGCAGGTTGTCGTTCAGCGATTGCCACAGTGGAGGAAATAATCTGCTCAGATCAAACTTTACAAAGTCATGCCGTTGAAGAAAGGAAAATACTTTTAGTTCTTGCCTCATTATATAAGTATATTATTGCAAATTGTATATCGTAAGAAAAATTGTTCATTTACATAACTCATTGAACTACTAAAGGAGTTGCATTGTTCAGATTCTTCAGAATAACTGCTTGCTTTTTGCATCATGGAAGAAAACTACCTTATGCGTTGAATACTTATTTCCCTCAAAAAGAATGCGGAGTAGCAACAATCAGTAACACGTCTGGGCTAAAACTAAACACTGAACTCATGTGACGCATTTACTGCACAAATCCAAGACTAAACAATGTATCCTGTGCAAAAACACTGCAAGTCTAAAATGTTTTTATTGAATAGAAGCAAACTAGAAATAAATCAGTTAATGTTACACTTGCGAATAAATCGCGACAACATCATACATTCCACCTACATCCTAACTTACTGGCATAACATCCGAAATAGTCGCCGTTCCAAAATTACGTCAACAAATAGCTCAATGCCAGAAACAAGTCGAAACTCCGTTAACTTACAGCGAAAATAGGCAAAAACTACAAGAACATGCAACACCAAAGTTATTTACAGAGCATCCTACTCAACAAACAAAACCCTGTAAAACACTAAAGAAGCGCTTTGCAAGTTTGCTTATAATGCCCATATTCCCTGCACTTGCTACATCTAACAGCTCTCTTAGCCTTCAGCAGAGGCTCAGCTGGCTTCAATTTAGGTCGTCCAGGCCCACGACGAGCACGAACCGGGTACGCAACCATAGTATTAACCGGATCTGCTATTGGGTTAATGGACATAGCATAAGCTGCCCGATAACAAACCGTACTAAAATACTTAGCACAAAAATCAGAAGCACAACCTTCAGATCTCTCAACCACAGCAAGAGCATGCATACATGGCAATCCAATAACTTGCCATCTCCTACAAGTGCACTCCCATGTGTCAATATTTACCACATTGGTTGTATCTTCATCTCGAACCTCAAAAACACTCTCGGTCGAGCAAATCACTTCTAAGGCTCTTGCTCGAATTGACTCTTCTTGAACTTTGTGATTATATGAGGGGGTAAGTATCTCCATCCATGTGTTTGAGTTTTCACGTCGAGTATATATCATCTCCATTATCTTGCATCTAATAATATCAACTGCTTGTACTATTGATGGCTCATTCCTCATTGATATCCATGAATTGAATGTTTCAGCAGCTTCAGATGAGTATCTACCGTACCTTACTCCTTTAAAGAATGCATTTGACCAGTTCTCAGGTTTAGAACCCAAAACCCATTCAGCAAGTTCTTTTGATTCGGCCTTTATTCTATCAACACAAGCATTGAACTCGTCAACCTTGCAAGCATAGACAGCGCTGGCGAAATCTTCGACCGCTGTGTCTTTTAATTCTTGGGTCCATGAATCCTCTAACTCAGCCTTGAACTCCTCAATGAGACTGTCTATGCAATATCCGTGAAAGGATCCTGGGAACATTTGAGCTATCGTCTCCTCTAAGTCATTCTGTCTTTTTGATACGAATGTCACGGTTCGTGACATTGGCAAAGCTGATTTCAGCTGTAGCAAAAACCAGTGCCAAATCTCCTCAGTCTCATTTTCAACAACAGCAAATGCTACAGGAAAAACCTCATTCTCACCATCAACTCCTGTAGCAGTCAATAGCTTCCATTGTCTCACTGATTTAAGAGAGATGCCATCAAGAAAAAGAAGAGGGCGACAACCATGCTCAAAACCATTCATTGAAGCTTGGAAGGAGATAAAAAGGCGACCCAATTTTGAATCCTCTGTCTCTTCAAATACAGCCACACTTCCGGGGTTTGTCTCCACTATCTTCTCACAAAACCATGGTAACTGATTTGATGCTTCTTCATGTGAACCATGAAGCTCTTTCTCTGCAATAGACTTCCCTCTCCAAGCTCGGTGGTAGCTCAAACTCAGCCCATACTCCTCCTCAAGATCTTTTGCAATGTCCCTTGGTCTATAATTCGGAGTTTCACGTAGCTTGTCTTTTATAACACTAGCAATCCAACTCTGAGTTGCCAACCGATTCCTTTCTCTACCACTCTCTCTTCCACAATTGTGCACGTCGTTCATTTTCTTGATTGTAAGCTCATGTTTATCCGGAGACTTGGATGCATAAATGCGCCATGGGCACTCTTTCACAGTACAACGGACGGTGATGCGGGGGCCATCGTTCTTGATGAATTTGTAGGCGAAGCTCTTGGCGATAGCATATTTGTGGAGTGCATCTCGGAAAACTCTTGTGTTGGCAAATACTTGGCCCACGCCTGTGATCATGCTGTCCCATTCATTGCTTATTCGCAGACGCTTAGTATCTTCGTAGGTGCCTTCTGAGGCAGTGATTAGATCTCTAGAAACCGAATCAGCTGCTACCATACTCCTAGTTCTCCTAAAAATACACACAATCCGTTAAGTTTCATGCTATTAGGGGATGTATGTTTACATGAAATTCTAAAGATTCTATTGGAAAATGCAGGTCTCACACTAAGGATTTTATTAGACCCAAAATCCTCTTCGAAAAATGTTCTTTGCTTCCAGATACTTTGTCAGGAAAAGCACTTGTCATTTGCTGAGAACAGTAAAATCTGATGCCTAGAGGATTTTGAGGACAAAGTGGAAAGTGAACCCCACATTCAACTTTCCATACAACTCAAAAAATGGGTTATTTAGATATTAGTCCCTTAAATCTTCAACAGATTCATATAGTCCCTCAAATCTTTGAATTTTCTCATAAATCCCTCAAATACTTAGGGTTCTTCCAATTTGGTCCCATGATGACCAAAATACCCCTCAATCTATGATACCTCAAATCCCTTTGGTTCATAAAAGCATAGCTGGTGTGCTTTTTGGTCATGAGGGACCTAATTGTAAGATCCCTTAGGATTTGAGGGACTTATGAGCAATTTCAAATATTTGGGGGACTAATGTGGAAATATTGAAGGTTTAGGGATTAATATCTACATAACCCAAAAAAGGGAAATTTTGGGAGTTTGAAAATTGTTAGTTTTGTCAGATTTCCAAAAGTTCATTTTCTCATCCAAACCTTAACAGATTAAATATAAATATATAAACAGAGATGCTTCGAGGCACATACCTGTTGTTAGGAACCGGTGGTGGATTCTCATTCTTTCTCAAAAGATAAACATCTGTTGTAATAGCATCTCCATGGAAATCCACCATACGGCGTATATCTTTGTCGTTGGATATTGTGATGAGAGTCCGACGGTTGCCTGGAAGGAAGTATTTGATTGTATAGATACTGGCATTGCAGCTAAAAACATCAGATATTTCCGATAATAGATCACGGAATGTCATATCACGATCAATATCAATTGCATGGGCATCGCCACCATTATAAGACACAGATCCATCACTATTATTGATAAATTCTCCACCCATCTGGCAGATAGCTAAAAGCTTTCCTGTTGCCATGATGAAGCACAACCCCCTGAGGAGAACGAGTCAATGGATTTTTTTATGGTAAGGACGTGGGGAAACTATAACTGCTGACTCAACTAGATGCATGAATATGAAGAGATATAAGAACAATAACAACAGAAAAAAAAAACATTTTATCTCAAGTCTACCAAGAAATGTTAATCGGTAAAAATTTCTACAAAAAACTAGGTTTGGATTTGAATCTAAGTAGGTGAAATTTAAATCTAATGTAATAGTAAAGTCATCGTGTGGTAAAAAAAAAATAGCAGCAAATGTAATATAGTAAACGATCTGGAAGGTATTTGATATATTCATTTTCAAAAGAAAACCTTTTTCACACCTAGATAGCAATTGTAATGAGTAACCTATTATATGAAGAGGAGAACAAGAAAATTATATATATATATATATATATAGGGAGAGGTTCAAATAAAAACCTCACTAT
>NC_033801.1:12576891-12587561 GCF_001876935.1 Asparagus officinalis | reverse complement strand
TTGAACCCTGTGAATGCTGCAGCAAAGTTGCACGGAAAATTTACCAGTTGCATTAACCCTCATGATCCTATCGAAAGTTAAATAATATAAATCATTGGTGCTCACTTGTGAGTAATCTGAAAACAACTTTGTGGACTTATGTCAAATGAACTTCCTGCCCATTCCCTTCCACCAACAGAGATGCTTTGTTGGCTAAACAAGTTCGAGGTAGTAATCAACCTTATGAATTTTTAAAGCATGCGTTTGAAAACAAATTTAATAACGTTTGAGTTACACATTGAGGAGTGAGAAATAAATAGGTTTATAAATAAGCTGAAGAATAAACGGCTAAGACAATCTTGATGTAAAAAAAAAACTAGGTGACGTCCAGTCACATTTATAACTATATATTTGTACTGAAGAATCAACCAATAAATGAAATAAGTGTGGTGGAGCAAACTTATTCATGAACATGCTTATTTAGACATAAAGTGTGTTTGCAAGAGCTTACTTTTTGGTCAAACTTTTAAGCTAGCTTTTTCATATGTAACTGTTTGGTAAATCATCAATAAGATGACTTATGAGTCCCATTAAAAAAGTTGGGATTCCCATCTTTTAAAAAATAGCTTATAAGCTCATATAAATAAGCTAGGTTTGACCAAGTTCATGACAATTCTATCCATACAACTTTAATAAGAATTTTACCATAAAAGCTAAAAGTCATCAAAACCCTGACTTGTAAGCTCCTTAATATAAGGCCTCTCAAATACCTTCATAATGGTCAGGGTTAAGAAATTTGACACATAGACATGATGTCCATATGTAGAAATACCTTGCACAAATTCAATGGATATATCACGCAGCTATATATTAAGGGAATATCACTACATTGCTACACAACAGGACTGAGTAAAAAATTTCTACGCAAGTATCATTCTATTGAATTATGTAGTCATTTTAAATGTACTTTAATCACCAAATTATTAGAACCAGAATCATAACAGGTTTTAACAATCATCTTGCACAAAGTAGGAAAAGAACTATTAAATGCCTCTCTCATTAATTATTTCTAAAACCTTATCATCAGAATGAACTATAAAGACTAAAAGTTTGACATTGTCAAAAAAAATAGCACAGAGAAAGTGTTCGTTGCTTTCCTAGAACATGATCAATCTAACAGGAAATTTTCATCAGCATCCATATGCATTTAGGGAACTTTCAGGTTCATGCACGTTATATTAGTGCATGATCAAAGTTTCAAGGTTATATACTTATGACAGCAGTAACAAAGTCTTAAAAGGGTGAATGTGGCGCACATGCAGGCTAATGATTATGCAAGAAGGCTTTAGGTTATTTGTGCTTCAGAATTCAGTGCAATCAACCATTTTCCCTCTCCTTGATTTTTTTTCTTCATTGAGGAAAATTATGAAGTTTGCTCTTTCAAGCACGAGAATAAACTAAATAAATTAGTAGGTTACTTTATTATCCAAGCTGCCCAATAATATTTATTTACGGATATCCCCTCTATTGTCCATAGTAACTTTGATGGGAATTGCACCTACTCGGGCAGTTATTATAAATACACAATAAGGATTTAAATCTTATCTAATCTTTCAAAGAGCATTTACCTCCACAATTGACCCCCTCTTGTACCACGATAGATGATGATTATGATGTGACTGATGCAGGCTGATGAGTTTAAAATAATCTCTTAGTCAATTATATAAAAAAAGAAGCATACAAACCACAGGTCATCTTCCTGCCTGTTCTTTCACTCTTAAGTAGTTTGACTAACTCAAATACAAATTAATTTCAAGAGGCAGATAACCTATCGCAAATAGAAAACCTTTAAGGACAAAATTCTGATGAGATAATAACTTAATTAACTAAGTTGAAAAGGAGGAGTCTGATCGTATCTTAACTGCTTATGTTGAAAAGAACATCATGTTCCTGTGCAAAGAAAATTTTCGACAGTCAAATTCCCCTCAATAACCCAAATGTTTACAATGTACAGTTTGTGTACACTGTAGCAACAAGGTTGATGTTTTGCGGATAGCATTCTTATTTGGAGAATCAGCAATTGTGATGTGATTCAAGTGAATAGGTGGTTTCTAAATCAGCGCATGTTCTCAGATTTCATATAGAACAAAAAAATCCTTGATGTCTCAAAGATAGAGACAAGAAATTCAAAAACTTAAATTAGACATAAAGTTCTCTTCCTATTATATGTAAGCGATGTTGATACAATTTGTGAAAATATTTCAGACAAAAAAATGCAATTCTATTTTGATTTGTATGTGATGTATGCTACCAGAAATTATGGATTCCTCTCATTAAATATAGTGATGGTACCCAACAATTTCAGTACAAGCAAAAAGTAAACCCATAAAACCCAAGTTGCTCAAGGCTAAAGACTGTAAAGTGTAAACTACTGTAGCAAATTAAGAAATTGACAATCCAGAGTGGTATGGGTCATTTTTTCTGTCTTATGTCATAGATACCCTACAAAAAGTAAGGGGCAGCAAGCTTAATGAAGAAGTAGAATTCAGAAGGTGCTACAAAGAAAAAGAAAAAGAAATTAGCAGACCCTGGTTGGCAATCGAAACAAAAACTAGAACTATCCAAGGGCTATAATGTGCCTCAGCGGATGAAGATGTTCTTGATCTATCATCTTTATTGTCTCCATCAATACTATTATAATTTCATATATCTCTTTAGCTTGAGGATGTGATCTATCTTCAGCATTAAATGAATGCACTTTGTTGTTCACCTCGATCCAACTCCAGCCAGGGACTTTTTTCAACCCTCTATTCCTCATTACCCTCTGTATCATCGCTCCATTGTCCCACATCCCAAGACCAGCATACATATGTGACAGAAGAACATAAGTAGAATGGTATTCAGGTTCTAACTCTAGCAAATGACCAGCAACATGTCGTGCCAGCTCCATATTGCCATGATTTCTACATGCAGCTAATAGAGTCATCCAAACCATGGCATCTGGGGCAAAAGGCATTGATCCAATTAGATCCATTGCTTTGTCAAGCTGCCCGGCTCTACCAAAGAGATCGACTCCACATGCATAATGCTCCATTCTCAGTGGAATTCCGTAAACAGGCTCCATTGAATTTAAAATTAGTGAGCCCTCTTCCAATAAACCAGCATGACTACATGCAGAAATAAGGCCTACAAAAGTTATGTGATCTGGTTCTACTCTTAATTCTTGCATCTCATTGAAAAGATCAAGCGCAATTTGCCCCAGCCCATATGTCGCATGTACAAAAATTATTGAGTTCCATATCACTGAACTATCTTTGTGCGTCTCACTAAATGACCTCCTTGCATCATCAATCACCCCACACCTAGAATACATGTATACCAATGAACTGGACACAAAATCATTTGTGATAAAACCAGCCTTATGAACTAAGCCATGGAGTACTTGACCGAACTGAAGCACTGCTAGGTCCGAGCAAGCTCGCAGTGCAGCAGAGAATGCATACTGATCAATCACGATACAAACAGATCGCATATGGTCAAAAAACTTTAATGCATCCTCACTAAACCAATTTTGCGCGAGTCCAGTAATGATAGAATTCCAGGAAACCTTGTCCCTGAATTCCATGGAATCAAAGCATTTCAGCGCATCCTCCATTGAATAACTCTCACTACATCTCATGTACATTGTAATAAGAGCATTAGATACAGGAATTGCATAATCTAGACCCCTTTTAATGACTAGACCATGAATAACTTTTCCTTGTACATCCTGACCATGTTCGCAAGCACTTAAAACGCTAGTGAAACTGTACATATCTTGGTCATCTCTAACACCTTGCATACAAACGAAAAGTTTGATTGCATGCACCGTCTGTCCATAAGAAGCAAAAGCTGCAAGCATTGAATTCCATGTCACCAAATCCCTAACCCCACCCATTTCCTCAAACACTTTCCTTGAGTCATCAATTGAGCCACATTGTGAGTACGCGGTGATCACCGCATTGTACACAATGGAACTCATCACACTACCATACTTTAAAATCTTAGCATGCAATTGGGTCATTAATTTGTAACATGAAGTCTCATTGACCAGCGTTAAAATGCCAGCAAATGTACCCTCATCAGGCATCATCCCCTCCCTCTCCATCTGCCCAAAAAGCCCAAAAGCAATTTCGGGCTTGCCAACTTGGGAATAGCCAGTAATCACTGCATTCCATGAGACAGTGTTACGTTCAGGCATTGCACTGAACACCAAATACGCATCTTCAATCATACCACACTTGGCATACATATCAACCAAAGCACTCCCCCCAAACACATTCTGGTCAAGGGCAGTTCTCACAACAACAGAATGCAATTGACGCCCAATCCTTAACTCACGGGAGCTAGCAACTGACTTCAGAATGCTACCAAGTGCGTACTGATCAAACTCCCATCCTCTCCTCAACATGGTTTTAAAAATATCCCAAGCTTGATTATAATCACCACTGGCTACATATCCAGAAATTAAAGAATTCCAAGAGACTGTATCCCGTTGAGGTATTTCATCAAACACCTTTCGGGCATCTATGATCCTCCTCGACCTCGCATACACAGTGAGGATCTTGTTCCAACTCGATGTATGCGACACGAGCCCGTATTTTAACAAATGGGCGTGGGTTCTAGCAGCAGATGCCAAAGTTGAAATTTTGATGGGGTGTGAGGAGTGGAGAGTGTTGATTCTAACAGGGTTTAGTTGGAGGAAAAGGCCAACAGTGTTCTTTGCTAGATTTTGCATCAAGTCTGGAGGTGGGAGGTAAAGATGCAAACTTCAGACTAAAAATGTAAATTTTTTTGCAATTTTTCTCATATCCCCTCCACTTAAACAAATCCCCAACAAATCGAAAAAACATCAATCAAATAAAAAGAATAGGAGGGAGGGAGAGGGTACCTGGGATTTGAAATCCAGGGCGGCAGCGCCGCGTTGGCCGGAGAATTTGAGAGATTGGAACGAGATAGGGAAACCCTAGTTAGGGTTCGGGCTTTGGGGAAAAAGATAGAGAGGACGACAAGTGAAGTTTTTTTTTTCCAGATTTTTCTTTCGAGTAAATTCGAATCTGTGGGGGGCTGGAACGCAAATTTACAGAAGAGGACCTGTGTGTATTTTGTCCTTTTGTGAGGACTGTTCACTAAATACAAGACTGGACCTGGACTGGGCCATGTTGTCTGCTGTTAAAATTCTGGTCCGGCAACAACAGGGGGGGAAAATCATTTTAACAAAAGATCTCATAATCAAAGGTGATCAAGAAAAATTTTTTTGAGAGAACAAATATCTATTTCTCTAAGGTGGGAAACAGGATTTGAATTTGAGGCCTAGATTCAGGGGTTGTTTGGTTGTTTTTCGAAAAAAATCCGAAATGAAAAACTCACAATTCAACTTATTTCAAAAGATTTCAATACATTTCTCGTATTTCTTTTTTTTTTTTTGCTTCGCAATAAAATCACTGTCACGTCACGGCTACATCACATAAAAAAATCCAGCACCAATAATAATAGTATTTCAATTTCCATTTCTTGTGTTTGTTTGAACATAAAAAAAAGAAATGGAAGTCAGCCGCAATATTAACAGTGTTTTCAGCAATTAAATAATCTGTTTTATTCACAGTCACTATTTCAACAGTACTTTTAGTAATTAAAAAATTATTAAAGTGACATTTCCAAGTGTTTTCAGATGTTTTTGGTGAGAGAACACTTTTCTCAAAAATCTGACGTGGCATCCTACGTGGCGCCCTCGTTTCTTTAAATCACAAAACGAAACAAACATGTGATTTGAAAATCGGCTGAAACCAAAATCATACATGCCAGGGGGATTTCTTAAAATCTGACGTGGCGAGGGGGTTTCTCATTTTTTTTAAGCAAACAAACAGCCCCTTAGAATCAATGAATTTGAAATTTAGAATTTGAAAGCCATAGATTTTATAAATCCATTGTTTGGATAATTTTGTTAAGGGGTTGTTTGGTTCGCTATTATAAGGGGTGGAAAACTCAGAAAACCCCTCCACGTCAGATTTTTAGCCCTCCACGTCAGCTTTTTTGTTTCCGTCCATTTCTTTGTGCCGCTTTGGTTCGCTCGAATGGAAGAGGGAAAACTCTGGTTAAATCGCCGCCAACTAAGATTTTTTTTCCCTCTCCGATTTCCTTCCCCAACCAAGTGAAATTGATGAAAACTCTGTCACGTCAGATTTTTTTTTTCTTCTCTGCTTTGTTTACAAAAGTTTTCTTTTTTTTTCTAGGCGAACCAAACACAAGAAAAATAAATACATTGGTTTCCCACCATTTTTTATGTGCGAACCAAAGCAAAACAATTTATTTCTTGAAAAAGTTTGGAAAATTCAAAACTTATGTTTCTTTACATGGAATTGCATTTCTCTATATCAAGAAAACGAACCAAACAGCCCCTTATGTTTCTTTAAATGAAAGGATTCAAAACTGTATACACTTGTTAAACATTATTTCATAATATCCCTACATACAGTGTTAGGGATCTTTCTACCTCTAGTTATTTGATAACTCTTTTCTAATAAAAGATACTTGTTTTAGAGGTTACAACCCAATACACCATGTATTAAAATTCTTTATTAAATAACTGCTTATTTGTACTTAAATACCCAATATTTGTTCTATTTTTAACTTTGACACCCAAATGTATTTTCTTGCTCAAAAAACACCCCAAATTTTACCTCGTTTTTAATGTTGACAAGTCAAAGTTATTTTTTGCCAAAAAATAGCCTATAGTTTAAGAAATTTTAAGTTTAATAGCCCAAATTATAACAAGAATTTACTTTGATATCCTAAAGTATTTCCTTGCCAAAAAAATACTTCAAAGTTTACCTTATTATTAAGGTTGACGATTAAAAAAATTTACCTGAAACAAAGTTTAATAATTTTTAAATTTGATACCTCAAACTTCAACAAGAATTTGTTTTGATACCCAAACTTCAAAAAAAAAGTTATGTTTGGGAATCAAAGATAAATTTTATTGAGCTTGAAGGTATTTTGCAAGAGAAAACTTTAGGGGTACCAAAGTTAAAAATAAGGTACACTTTGGGGATATTCATGCAAATAACAGTTAAATTAATAAAATAATTATTTAAATGAGCACACTGATCAATGTAATTTTTTTTAAATAGAGAAACAAAAATGAAAGATGCTTATCTAGCATTTTACATAGTACATTATGTGTATATTAGAGCCAAGGTATCACATCTCATCTTCACAAATAAGCTTTGAAGTCCGATCATTAGGTTTGTTTTAGTAGTTGATCTTCTTTGATTAAAAATTAACCCAACCATGGTTTACGAATTTAACTGATAATCAATAGAGAGATCATGTTGTAATAATTTTTATGATTTAAGGTATCTATCAACAATTATAATGATCTGAGGGACTCATTATCAATTATGAAAGTTCAAGGGACCAATACTAAAAATACCTTTCTTTTAATATTCTTTCTTTTTGATGTTTTTTTTTTAATGAATACTTAACGTAAATTTTTTTGTTCTCTTCGCTTAGATTTCTTAACATGAATAGATGGACTTATCATTTAGCGTCTAAAGGCTAACTGTCATACATTAGCTACAAAAAAAATGTAACGCTTCTTAATTATTTAGTTAACAAAAAGAAGATTACGTAATACCCGGCAGTGGTTGACTATCTGATGGGTGAAGTCCTCACTAGCCGGTCAACCCATCAAGGTCTTAATGAATTAAGGTAGGACCTAGCTCCTCTGAGATCTCTTGAAAGGAATCTAAGATCGGATCCCCTCTCTGGCGAAGGCATCTCCAAAATAAGTTTGAGGTGATATAAATACCTCTTGATGTGTCCTACCTTTCGATGTTGAGGTGAGGTGATTAATATGCGAGTATAGTCTCATATCGAAGTATAGTCTCATATCGAATAAGATATAAAACAGTGATGAGTTTAAATAGGAGTTAAGTTCAATACCTAATAGTTATCGTTTTTGGGTTTAAATTGATTCTACCTTTTGTTTAAGGCTCATCAATTCTAATGCTCATCAATTCTAAATTGGGCCCGATTTATCCCCCAAGAGTTAAGGTCAAGGACGTCCAAGTTATTTAAAAAAAAGAAAAAAAATAAGATTAAAGCCCGATGTGAAAGCCTGAAGGTGCCGGGAAAACCCATGAATGCCCGTAGGAGAATTGGTAGCCGCCATGAGAGCATGAGTGAAGTGGTGGAAGATCTTGCAAATGTTTGATAAAAATGTGCTGAATGTATGGTCTAAAAGAGAGGAAGAAAAAAAGATAAAAGCCCGGTGTGAAGCCCGAAGGTTCCGGGAGAACCCAAAAAGAGAGAAAAAAAGATAAAAGTCTGAAGTCAAGCTCGAAGGTGCCAGGAGTACCCACTGATGCTCGTATGAGTGGTATAGTCTAGTAGCCGACATGAGCACGAGTGAAGTGGTGAAAGATTTTGCAGATGTTTGATAACCATGTGTTGAATACATGGTCTGATTAGAGTGACGTGGAATAGAAGTTAGTTATTATTGTGAAAGGTTGAAGATAGAACAATGAAATATTGAACTATACTCACAAATTAAAGGGGGGTTGTTGATGTGATATATGTGAGTATAGTCTCATGTCGGATAAAATAAGAAAGAGTGACAAATTAAAATAGGAGATTAAGTCTATAACTAATAATTATAGCTTTTTGGTTAAAATTAATTCTTAGCTGTTTAAGGCCCATCAAGTCTAAATTAGACCTGATTTCTCCCCCAACACGAGATAATGTCAGGGCTCTAACTTAGGCCTCCTCTCTTAGTATGAGCACCTCTAACCAAGCTTCTCCTTGCTATACAGAGAGAGAGAGAGGGGGAGGAGGAGGAGGAGGAGGAGGAGGATTCCCTTTTCAGTGGATGTATGTTCCTAATTATTAATAGTATGAGGTTTTAACACTTTATCTGTAACTATTATCAAATTATAACAAGCGCTGCACATTGAAGCTACTGTAAACAAAGTTTTATCGACCGAAAGGATAATACAAACACCACATATTTTCGAAGACATTACATATTGCCAACGTAAAATACATTATAGGCAACATATAGCATTTAAAAGAAGTTAAAGGGAAAATATAAGAATAATTTGAAGAAGGGTCTTTCAATGCATGGAGGAGCCATAAAAATTTCTCCGTGGGGGCGACAGTACAAAAAACGTACTACACATTGGTAAAAAATGTATAAAAATGACCATTTATAATCAAATTTCATATATATAATAATAAGTATGTTAAAGAAGAACCCAAACTAAAAGTTTTACAAACAATTGTAAATACTTAAATCATTTAAATATATGCACTCATTATTGAATCAACATGCTTCAATTTTGCAAACTTTCTTTTAAAATGTGTCAAACATATATAGTTGGTTTTGCATAATTTACAAACTACAAATTATAATCCTTTTATGGACCTAGCATTTTACAATAAACTATAAACTATATTGTTAAACTTATTTCAAACGATAATAAGAAGAAATAAAGTAATTTTACCTATCATGTTTATAAAATATTTGCAGAAGTACATGAAATTAGAAAATTAATTTCACATGTATATCTAGTTCCATGAAAGTGGAAGAATCACATTTCACAACTACCTTGCAAATTATCAAACCATATGAAAATTACATGGGATATAGTACATGAAAAAAATATTTAAAAGCATTTGACTTGTTTCACAATTCTATTATTAAATATAAAACTGCATGTAAATTGGACTTCTTCTCACCATTCTACTTGAAATACAAAGAATATTACATGAAAAATATGATGTGTGTGCCTTGACTTATATCCACTGATTTTGAACTTGATTTTGATGGATTTTTATGTTGATTTTAAGTTTATTTGGTAAATACCCATCTTGATTAGCCAGTACCCTACAATGATTAACAATATGGATGGTAAACATAATAAATGAATTAATATCAAAATGCTTCAAATATATGGGGGACTAGCTTCAAATATGAAAGATTTGAGGGACTAATTTCAAGCATGAGTGATTTGGAAATATTTCGAGAACTGACATCAAGTATGAGAGATTTGGAGGACTAAATTCAAATATGAAAAATGTGGAGTAATATGGGAAATTCCGTACGTATACAATGTAATTTGGTTAAAAACCTTCTTCTTCTTTCATTCTTTCTTTTTCTTTTTTTTTCTTTTTTTTGGTGGGAGGGTGGGGGAGGGGGTGGAGCAATGGCCACCCTCTTGTTGGAGAGAAACCCCTATGCACACTTGTTGGGGAGAAACCCCTATGCCGAGATCCAACCAAATAGCCAAGAAAGATAAACCACACAACCAAAAATAGCACAAACAATCAAACACCAGATTTTACGTGGTTCGGCGAGATGCCTACGTCCACGGGCAAGGAATGGGGGAGTTTTCACTATTAGAAATCAAGGGGATACAACTAGGGTTACAAATCTCTCATAAACCCTCAATAAATCAACTCTCAATCTCTCCAATTGCTCCTAGAATAGAAGCCCAAAGAAAACCCCTTTCAACAGCTCAAAACCCTTGCCTTACAAACCCTAGAAAACACCCATTGGGTATTTATACAAGTCCAAAACGAAACGGGTCTGAAAACAGAACTCAGCCCAAAACCCGCATCGTGGTCGACCGCCGCGCCACGCGCGGTCGACC
>NC_033801.1:12555197-12576883 GCF_001876935.1 Asparagus officinalis | reverse complement strand
ACAGCGGTCGACCGCCGCGCCATGCCCGGTCGACCGCCAAAACTCCAGAGCCAATCTTCAAATCTGGGCCAGTCGCGGTCGATCGCCGCGCCATGAGCGGTTGACTGCCAATCATCCAAAGCCATTCCCAGCATATGTGCACGATCGCGGTCGACCGCCGCGCCACCCGCGGTCGACCGCACAGCACCCAAAAGCTCTCCTTCGACTCTTCGCCAATACGCTCGCCGAACCACCTCGAATCTACAATTCTCCACCTCGGCGAACGTTTTCCCAAAACTGAGCCGACGCCGATCAAACCAATGCCTCAACTGCTGCATCCAGTACGCCATGGCAACGGACTCATAACAACGGACTCCATCCACAACACGTCGAGACCCAAACGGGAGTGCGAACACTCAACCCCAAACCAACTGTGACTACTCACCAAATCGGCTGCATCAAAACTGACTGCCTACGTATCCTCTCCAAGGAATCAAGCCTTCACGTAGTTCACCATATGGCCTCCAAAGGCCCTCAATCCAAACTGCGGCTGATAGCATCATCAACGACCCCAAACTGAAGTGATCCAAACACCTGAAGTGAAACAATGACCGTATCCAAGCTATATCCACCAGCTGCACTCGGATCTACCAACTCGTCATTCGCATCTGTATCCAAATGACTCCCACGTTGTGCCACCTCAGCTGGAAAACCCAATAATGCAGAATGACCTAGAATATGTGGAGTAAGCTCCACCCAATGTGGAGTAGCATCACTCTCCATCCGCTGCGGTATCCCTCTGATCTGTTCAATACTCTCTACCTACCAAGAGTCCAAAGTGATAAACCTGCTCAGACCAAACTCAGAAGCTCCCAACTGATAGCTGAATGAACTCCTGAATCCCAAATACGCAATCGGATCCAATCTCACATCAACGATGTGACCAAGTGCTGGGTAGCCAAATATCCGACGCCGACCAAAATCTGAAACAGCTCCACCAGATCTAACAACTCTACACGCAGCAGTCGACAACCTCATAAGATAGCCTAATCGTGTCGAAGCCCGAATACCAAATCCACCGCTCGACAACCAACGCCGATCTTCCTCCAGAAAAGAACGACCCACTAAATCCGCCATCTCATCACGTCGCGCCACTGTCTCCTCTCCTCTGAAGTGTCTCTAACTGCCATGAGCTCGGCACCAATGCAAGAAAGAACCCCTACTAGAACTAGTATGACGGGTAACATTTCTGTCAATACACCTCCTCCAACTATTGCGAACTACTAGGGCTTCATACCAACGGGACTTGGTTGCAACCCATAAATGCCTAGTACAATCCCTAACATAGGAAACAAAATAACAATTACCTCCCGATGATGCCTCCTCGGAAGGTCTCCCAATGCCTGACTGAACACCTCCAATAAGACCCCTCGATCGATGGATAGAAGTGCTGAACTCCACCTCGGTCTTCTCGCTCATCCCAATGTGCTCACAGGACTTCAATCTGCAGGCCATAGCACTCCCCAACAACCTATGCACGGCACAACCAATAATATACCCCAGCACCAAACAATGCCACAGTCTAGCCAGAGAAGTTATCAGCGCTCTATCAATCACCGTGCTCCTAAGCAGATAATATAAGTTACTCCTCCTGACGCCCTTCATCACAATCATGGACCCCGATGTGACCTTCAAGCGAGAATCCGCCAAGGTCACCCTATAGCCTACTGCCTCTAATACCCCAAGTGAAATGATGTTCTTCCTCAGTTGAGGAACAAACCTCACATCAACCAACTCCCGAATCATGCCGTCACTCG
This sequence comes from Asparagus officinalis, assembly GCF_001876935.1. Lineage (NCBI taxonomy): Eukaryota > Viridiplantae > Streptophyta > Magnoliopsida > Asparagales > Asparagaceae > Asparagus > Asparagus officinalis. The sequence goes on along the minus strand of NC_033801.1, from coordinate 12,575,087 downwards.
TCCGAATCTGAACGGTACCAATATCACCAATAGGACATCTGTGATCATTACCCATAAGTACAGCATCCCCTCTTTCCAACTCCTGAAAGCTGGAGAACCAATCTCTCATAGGACATATGTGGTAAGTAGCACCCGAATCCAACATCCACTCGGTGGAGTCGGCAACACCAACTGACGGAAGAGCTGGGCACGAATAGCCTAAAGAATCTGAATCTGAAATGTCGTCACTAGCCTTGGCAACATTCACCTCTGAAACTTGAATAGCTTTCCCCTTATTCATCCCAGCTTGTAATTTTGGACATTCGGTTTTTCAATGTCCATCCTCTCTACAAAAGGCACACTGATTCCTACCAACTGCAGGATGCCCCCCTCTAGACTGCGACCTCCTACCACAGTTTGGACTTCTAGCTCTTGCAACCAATGCACCAGCAACCGGCTCAATGGAAATCTCCTTGTCCTTCGGCTCAATGGAAGTCTCCTTGTCCTTCTTTCGAAGTTGATAATTCACAAGAGCTGCTGTAGGCTGTCTAAAAATCACAATAGATAGTTAATCCCTCATCAAACACCGATGATGGAAGTTTTAATCTGACGACTTCCAGAAGGCTACAATTTGAGGACTTTCACGTAGAATGTTACAATCTGACGACCTTCACAACAACTAATGAAGCCCCAATTCAACAGCATTCACAATCAACATCGGAGTTACAACCTGACGAGCTCTCATATTTTCAAGCGAGCCAGACGAAGATTAGCAAGAAGGACGATCTGTGCAAGCTCTTAGCAAAAGAGAACTACAAATTGAGGTCTCTCTATATTAAATGCAGATATCTCTCAAACCGTAAGGAATTTGGCAGAAACGAGGAAGCGAACCTAGCCTTGGCTTGGTTTCGATTGCCCGTCTCGTCGAGATAGCGCGATTTTCATAATTTATAATTCGCTCTAATTCCGAACTTACGGTTGAAAGTTATGACCTGTTTCTTCGCCCAGCAAATTATGTTGCTGAGGTCGCGTCTGGGCAAGACTGGACTTCATCAGAACATTGGGAGCTAGCCTGAAGCGCCGCCAAGCCCACCTTATAGGTTCGCCTCTGCCATTACAGAGTCAAAGCGCACATGCTCTCAACTGCTGCGTTTTTCAACATCAAAACCGCAGAGTTATCGCTAAAACAGAACCAACTGTGCATTTTCAGCCTTTAATCAGGCTCAACTGCTGCGTTTTCAACTGGCTAGAACGGCAAGAGTTAATTCTTAAAACAAGGCCAAAATGTGGCGTTTACAGGGCCAACTGTTGCCGTTTTATGGGCCTCAACTGTGCGTTTTAGCCCTGAAACAGGCCAAACCGTGGCGTTTACAGGCCAACTGTGCGTTTATGGGGCTCAACTGTGGTTTACAAGGCCAACTGTGCGTTTAAGGCGACTACTCACTGGACGTTTAGGGCTCACTTGTGGCGTTTTATGAAACGGCTCAACTGTGCGTTTAGCCCGAAAGCAGGCAACTGTGCTTTTCCAGGCCTCGGCTGTGCGTTTTCCAGTGCCTCAAGCTGTGCGTTTTCAGTAACTGGCGTTTCACCAGTTCTGTGCTTTTCAGCTCCAGCTGTGCGTTCTTTCAACCCCAGCTGTGCGTTTTTCAACCTCAACTGTGCGTTTCAGGTCCAGAAACGCACAGTTCGAGCCCAGAACGCTGTTTTTCACGCGTTTAAACTCGTCAAGCACGATTGAACGGTTTCCAAGAACCGTTTCTCCCAAGATTTTTAGGGGATCACTACGCCTATCATGGAGAGATTATGGGGAGCAGTTTAGATCCCTCATTTAATACCCTATTAAGGAAAATTAAGGGGGCGAGTTATAGTCCTTAACCCCCTATAAATACCTCAAACTCAACTGAGTTTAAGGATCCTCTTTTTTTTTGGAGGGGGGAAGTCTGCACTTTTGGGATCCTTGCATCGAGCATCTTGCGCCGTTCTGCAGCCAACAAGCGGAGTTGAGACCGAAGGCAACAGGAGCTTCTTCCTTGGCTTATTAACCGAAACCCTTTCGCGTTCAAATCAATCCTGCTTTTTCAAGCAGTTCAAACTCAGTTCAGAGTTACAACTCGATCAGAGTTCAAACTTGCCTGCAAGTTTTCTAAACTCGTTTCAGAGTTATGCACCTCGATCAGAGTTCAAACTTGCTCTGCAAGTTCTACTAAAACTTCGTCAGGAGTTATCAACTCGTCAAGAGTTATTCAAATACTTGGCCACGCAAGTTCTCCAGCAGGGTCAAATGCGTGAGGAGTGACATCGTTGCCAGTGAATCAAGACGCTTCGCGATCGTCAACGAGAAGCAAACTCGACGCGCGAAAGCATTCGAGGGAGGTCATCTCTATCGCCACCTGTGAAGAACCCAGAATTAAACAAGGAAGAGAATCGAATTCATTCTCCTCTCTTTTGCTAATCGGAATCCAAATTGTAATTGGATTTTGAGAGGAATACAAGTCAAATTTTTCTTTCATTATTTCTTTTACTGCAAATTTCCAACAAACAGCTGCGGTGACCTCACTATACGAAAGAGATGCATTCCCATTAATAAGAGTGAGGACGAATGTCTCATATTCCTCGTCGGACAAGGAACTCAATAACAACAATGTCTTGTCCTCGTCTTCAACTATAACATCTACATTCGCCAAATCTGCAAGTAGCTTCGTGTAGTGGTTCATGTGATCACTAATGGATGTCCCCTTCTTCAATTGGAAGCGATAAAGTCTCCTCTTCAAATGCAAGCGATTTTCGACGTTCTTCGTTAAATACTTACCCTCTAGGACCTCCCAAATCTTCTTCGCAGAAGTCTCATTCATCACATCATACTTTAGATCTTGAGTGAGGCAAGACCTAATTACACCACACGCCGTTCTATTCATTTTATTCCAAACCTTATCATCAATTTCGGCCGGTTTCCCGTCCAACTCTAACGTATCTTCCAAATTTTGCGCATTGAGCGCATCCAAGACTTCACATCTCCAAAGTCCAAAATTATTTGTGCCATCGAACTTCTCCACATCTATCTTCATAGAATGGATATTCAAACTTTGGACGGTCTTCAAACTAGAAGAACCCTCCCCATTTTTATCCTTTTCGGTCATATATCTCAAGGCACCCAATAAACAATTGCGGAACAAATAGGAAATAGATCCAAAAATTGACCAAAGATAGAATTTTTACCACAAAGATTCTACCTTTATCACCAATTGAAGCTCTAGAGAAACTTCCCAACTGATCTACCCCTCCAAAAAGCACAAGCGTTGCTCGGAGCTCTGATACCACTTGTTGGGGAGAAACCCCTATGCATACTTGTTGGGGAGAAACCCCTATGCCGAGATCCAACCAAATAGCCAAGAAAGATAAACCACACAACCAAAAATAGCACAAACAATCAAACACCAGATTTTACATGGTTCGGCGAGATGCCTACGTCCACGGGGAAAGGAAGGGGGGAGTTTTCACTATTAGAAATCAAGGGGATACAACTAGGGTTACAAATCTCTCATAAACCCTCAACACTATTAGAAATCAAGGGGATACAACTAGGGTTACAAATCTCTCATAAACCCTCAACAAATCAACTCTCAATCTCTCCAATTGCTCCTAGAATAGAAGCCCAAAGAAAACCCCTTTCAACAGCTCAAAACCCTTGCCTTACGAACCCTAGAAAACACTCATTGGGTATTTATACAAGTCCAAAACGAAACGGGTCTGGAAACAGAACTCAGCCCAAAACCCGCATCGCGGTCGACCGCTGCGTCTCGCGCGATCGACCGCGATAAGTCGACGAGCTCACCAAAACTCTCTGGAAAAACAGCGGTCGACCGCCGCGCCATGCCCGGTCGACCGCCAAAACTCCAGAGCCAATCTTCAAATCTGGGCCAGTCGCGGTCGATCGCCGCGCCATGAGCGGTTGACTGCCAATCATCCAAAGCCATTCCCAGCATATGTGCACGATCGCGGTCGACCGCCGCGCCACCCGCGGTCGACCGCCCGCGGTCGACCGCACAGCACCCAAAAGCTCTCCTTCGACTCTTCACCAATACGCTCGCCGAACCACCTCGAATCTACATCTCTGCCCCTGGGTCCGCTAATGTTTGTGTGGCGATCATCTTCATCATAAAAATATTAGATTTGTACTTCACATATAAAAAAAAATTCTTCTATAAGCAACTATAAGCAACATAAAGGGAAAAATAATAAAGCAGGCACATTTATATATACTAGGGTTAAATTTTATGATTAAGTATTTTTGATTTATTTCTTTACTAAAATTTATTCCTCAATTCCACTTTGATGGTTTCTTGGTTTTTATTATGATTATTTATTTATTTTAATGTTTGTTTGAATGTGTTACACCAAATTTAAAATTTTCATGTTAATAATTGAATTGACAAGAAATAACCGTAATCTAAAGCTAATTTGAATTTTCGCGTTATTTGGATCGACATGAAATCAAGCTTGACTTGAGAAGGTATAATATTATAAAAGTGAAAAACACTTGAAAAAAATAACGTTATAAAAGAAGGATGAATAATTAAAGTTAAGATGATTAATTAAAAGTGGGCTAGAATAAAACTAAAGAGAATATAAATTTTGTTGCTAATCATTGATAGACTTCAGAAAAAATCATAAAATAAAGATTAATGCTAACTCTAGTACACTATTATATGATAAAAGCATCCACATAACCATATAAAAATATTAAAAGAGTTCATGAAAATCCCTTCTAAAGATTCCTGATTTTATCCAAAATATTAAGCTATTTTATAAAATATTCAATAATTTAAATTTGTGTTGTATTTATAAAGAACATTGATGGAGATACTTTTATTTTAGCATCTTGTTCTGAATAAGCCATGTATATTAGCTTTAAAGTATAATATTTTTTCTTTATCATGTTGTATGGGTGTCTGCTTGGTTTGCTTATCTCTCTCTTATTTCTTCGATAAGTTGTATCTTTGGATTGATATATTATTAACATAATTTACGATGATATACATACCTTTTATACAAATTTGAGACAGATATAAGATGAATTTTATGTTTAGTGGTATTTAATAACAAATTTGTTCTAAAATATGTTACATTCATATTTAAAAATCTTAAAATCTGACAGTACTGTTACATGCTTATATTTGATCGTATTCTTAAAAATTGATCATTCGTTGGTAGTCATATCCCCAAATAAGGTTACTTGTAGAGTCGTGCCACTATATAGAAAAAAGAAAAATATCAATTTTAATTTTTTTTACTTATGCTATGGTAACTAACTATCATGTGCATATTTTTTGTCCATTATAGTAATCTTTCTCATCTTATCTAGTTTATTATATCTCGTAATATAGTTAATCAATGGCTTCACTTTAGTTTTTTTTAAGATTATTTATATGTAATTTTATATTAAGTTTATGATTCCTTCAGTATTTTTAGAATAAAGTATGAAAAATTATAAGTACTTACTAATTTTTCTTGTATCTTTCATGAATAATTATTTCATAATCAGGACATAATTGTTCAATATGTTTTTAGAGGGAAACTCGGTTAGTGCTTCTTTGTTAGATATGTATTTTATCAATGTCAATTCAGGTGATTTTTATGAATATTTCTGAATTTTGAGTTTATTTCCTTCACTTCTCCGTTTGAAATGAAAATAACTTAGTTCTTTTAAAGGATATCTTTGAACTTTCTGATAGTTTCTCTATACATAACTCCTTATACTTTTTACTTTATAAATAAATATTATCAATATTAGAGATAAATGTTTATACATTATAATCAATTAATGCTATTATAAATAAATATTATCAATATTAGAGATAAATGTTTATACATTATAATCAATTAATGCTAACCTATTATATCTTAATGTATTAGAGATAAATGTTTATACATTATAATCAATTAATGCTAACCTATTATATCTTAATGTAATAATATAAAACATTTCCTCTTGTCTTTGACAAATTTTAGTCTTTTGTGATTTTGAACTTTTGAGGGTGTGTTTTTGTAATTTTTAAACTTTGATAGTATTTTATAAAAAATTTAAAATTTAAGTTGTGTGCTTATAATTTTCATGTTTCATGTATTGGTGGTAAATTTTTAAATGCTAGAATATTTTTTGTAACTCTAAAATTTTAAAGTTTTTTTATTAATTTCTAAAATTTTAGGTTGTTTTTAAAAAAATTAAAAATTTAGTGATCTGATGACAATTTCTAAATTTGATGTGTATCGGTTATAAGTTTTAAAATTTTAGGATTTTTTTAATTTATTACTTTTGAGGGAGTTTTTATAATTTTTATAACTTTAATGTTGTTTTTTACTAATTTTAAACTTCTAGATGCCTAATGGTAATCCCTGAAATCCATCTATGTTGTTTCTAAGTTTTGAATTCTCTGAATTTTAGGATGATTTTTTGTAATTTAAACTTGGCTAAATGACACTTATATATCCTATTATTTCGATCTTGTAGTAGTTATATACCCTAAGTTATAAACATAGCAAAAAATACTCTGAGTTGGCAATTGTTTAAAATTAGCTAATGATGTTTAAAAATACATGAAAGGACAATAATGCTCCTCCTTAGAAATTAACCCCCACACCACACACACACAGAAGAAGAAGTTGGAGACCACGAAAAGAATAAGAAGATGGTGAAAATAATTTCATTTTAGGCGCAGGGGGGAGAGTAATATAGTAAATAATGCAATAAATGAGGGTAAGAAGCATTCAAGTTGGTCATATGTCCAGCACGTGGGAATATTCTAGAGAATATTCTCACGATCGGTTAACAGAAGGTAACAACTTGCAAAATTTTACCAGCTCGGAGTATTTTTTTTCTATGTTTTGTAACTTAGGGTATATAATTGCTACAAGAGCGAAACAATAGGGGTATATAAATATAATTTAGCCTTTAAACTTTTGAGGTTATTTCTGTAATTTTTAAAATATTGAGGGTGTTAATTACAAGTTTTAAATTTTTAGATTTCATGTTTGTTTTTAAGTTTTAAAAAGTCAAGATGTTTTGTGTAATTTTATACTTTTAAGGCTATTATATGTAATTTTTGAAACTTTTGAGTTTTTTGTAATACTTCATGTATTATAATATGTTATCTACGTATAATTTCTTAATCTTATTTTTTCTAAATTGTTGAGCTATAGGTAGTTCATATGGAGTTAATATAGGATATAATTAGTATTTGGATAGATTAAGATTTAAGTGAAATATTCAAAATAACTTTTTTTAAAATTGTTGATATATAGATAGTTCAAGTGGAATTAGATAGGATATGATTAAACTTAGAATAGATTAAGATTTAAATGAAATTTTCAAATAAAATATTCAAAATTGTGAAGGGTAATATTGACCATGAAATTTTTTCCCTGAACTCGTGCTTTTAAAAGGAGTATGATTTTGAAACGATAATGCAAGCGAGGCTGAATAATGAAGAATTTTTTTTGACTAATTAATTGTTGTTTGAACTCGTATGTTCAAGAAAAATTACTTGATTCATTTCACTTCTAGAATAGGACTAACTGAGTTGATTTATTTATTTAGTTTTTTGTCATTAGATCCTGAAAAAAAGTTACCCTCTCATTTCATTCCTCCTCTAGGACCAAATGTGATTTATTTTTTAACGAAAAGAAAGATATGAGTGGAGCTCATTAAAGGCACAAGATTCCTAGTATTAGGAATAAATCGTATGGATAGCATTGAATACATACATATGGTTAAGAAAATGTATCTATCGATCATCAAAACCCTAACGAGAGAGATTCAGATTAAATTTGAAATAAAATAATCGTCCCAAAAGTATCTAGGTCACACGAACCACACACGAATCATAAACATGCCAACCACTAACCCCCTTCTCTCTCCTCAATTCAAATTCAAAGTTTTTTAACTTTTGAACCCAAACAAACAACAAATTATCCAAAAAGCCCCTCCTTCGAGATCTTACCAGCTCATTATTCTCTGCAGCACGGATTTTTTTTACTATATAATTTCGTCCATACTCGTGTGGGCCCCAAAGATAACCCGGCCTAGACGGACCAGATCTTGACCCAAAGTCAAATACTGGCGTACAAATAACTTTTACCCCCCCCATGTTTATTACAATTCTCCGCCAGTTAAAAATAAATAAATTATGACACGACAATAATAATTTCACATGCGCGAGGCTGTTCTACCTATAGCTAGGTGGGACTCATTTCGTAGGTTTTCACCATCATTTAAAATTTATTAACGGCTAAATGTCAATTAAATACCCCTAGTATTTCACAATCTCTATACTCAGAGTACTAAATTGTAAAGATTTAACATGTTAGCAGCATTTGCTAGTTATTGCGGAAATGTTTCCCGAATATATCTTGACAACTAAAAAGAAGACATTAAAGTGTTACTTTCTTACAACTTAGGATATTAAATTACTATTTTTTACGACTTAAAATATGTAAGCATATGGGTGATGAAGCAATAGGGTATATAAGTGTTTTTTTCTTTACAACTTAAAATATTAAAGCGTTACCTTTTTATAAATTAGGGTATTAAATTATTATCTTTTATAGAGTATTTAGGTGAAAAGATAGTAAAACAATAGGACATTTAAGTGTCATTCAGTCAGTACTTAATTGACCAAAAAAATAATTTAATAGTTTTGAATAATTCACAAAAACATTAAAATTACTATTAAGCCCCTCATTTCTCTTGCTATTGCTGGAGATTAATTCGAAGCGACTTATAAATATTGGGGAATCGTAATGACAAGAGGACTAGTTTCGGAAGGTTGAGTGCATAGTGGTCCTCAAATTTTCATCTTTATTACAATTTCATCCCTCTTATTAAGTAACGTTATTTATGAAGGCAACATTCTATCAATTGTAAAAGAAATTGATGATTTTTTCATTAATGCCCCATCCATAGTTAACAATATCACTTAAAATTTCACCAACTCGTTTCATAACAGGTTTATACCCACATCTTACTCAAACTAAAATCCAAAACTATCAACCCTTTCAACGGTGAGGAACTTCCCCAAATCCTATCCAAAGACTTTTCCCCTTTTCACATAGCGGAAAAAAAGGGGGAAGAAATGGACTTCAGGCTACTTGTGAGTGTAACATATACATATGGACAATTAGATGATTCTATAGTTAAGTTAAGGGCTAACCCAACTAGAGTTAGGAAATTGCACAAATTCTAACATGGGGATAAATTTGCAAAGAAAAAAAAAGGTTTGAGGGACTAATAAACAAATTAGGAGATTTGAGTGACTACTTAGTAATTAGTAATGATGTAATGGACTAATATGCAATTAAACCAACTTTGAAACAAATTGTGAGTTGCGGGGAATCTGAAAGCTATTTCAATGAGAAAAAATCCCCAATGACCCAAAATATAGCACCAACATGGGGGAGACAGGTGATGCGTCCCCCTCCTATTACATAATGGGTTGTTCATCATTAATGATGACTAGCATATTATACAATAGGCGAGAGACACATCACCTGTCCACCCGTTAATCCCATATTTTGGATCAGTATAGCAAAACTCTTTCAATGATGTGAGGGGTTTCTTTCGAAACAAAAATTTTGAGGAAACTTTCACAGAACTAAACTTGTCTTTTTATGGATTGGACGATCTCAGCCGTCTGATTTGCTCATGTAGTTATGACCTGAGTCAGTAAGTTCAAGGGGGCTTTTCATGTGGGGACCACTTACAACTGTTTCATAATAGTTAGGAGTCAGGACAAAAGGAACTGTGATGCAACTTGCAGGCAGTAAGCATGCAGTATAATAAAAAAAAGAGGTTGGTCAGATAAAGTGCTCAAGTAGTTTACACAAACCCCGCTGACAACCTGAAATTGCAGATTGATTACTTAAGAGGATTATCCAATTATTCCATGTGAGATATGACACGAGGTGATTGGAAAATAAGGGGTCCATGCACAACTTTTTTTTTTGTTTTTGAGCAAGATGGTTTTTATGATATGATTGGAAAATGGGAGGTCCATACACAAGCTATTTCGGTAGCACGACCGTGATTTTAAGTGTTTTATTACATTTTACAATATAAAACTATATATCTTAACTCTAATTAAAAATTTTGTGTTGGGGTGTAATGATTAGGAATTTTATTGGTATCAGAGCAATCTAGTTTTTAGATCTCACTGGCCACAAATTGAAAGTAAGTTTTTAAAAACTTGACGTTGTTGCATGATTCCACATTTCAGTTCATAAAAAGAGCGCTCAACTTGCAATAACACGTAAGCATATAAAACAATAACTCCTAACTTTCGAAGTTTATAGTGGCTAGGAACTTTAAAGCTTTGTTTGACAACTCAACATTTAACTTGGATAAAACTGTTAAGTTGGATAACAGTCTAAAATGTGTTTAGCAAAAACTTATATAAGCTCCAATAATCATCAAGAAGAGAGCTAATTTTTTTTTACTTACTAAGCTATGATCAAAAGATGGAAAGTTCATATCTGACTATATCTTATTTTAATATCCGAATTTGCTATATAACCACTGTAACGCTGTACTTATAGCAATTTTGCAATTTTATCAATCCATAATCGTACTCTTAAATAATCATCACGGTGATGACTACATTGTCTTTAGTCATCAGATGACTAAAATATTTTGATTTTAATAAAATATCAAAAGTAACACACATGCTTTAGCCAATCATCATTTAATTAGTTACCCCCACGAAGTTTTGATAGCTGAAAGGATTAAAAAAGAAAACGGATGTAACGTGCAGAGCGTGCTTGACGCTAAAAGATCATTTTCATCGTATCAAAACTCCAAACGTTGAACTCTCCTTTGTGGATCGAAAAGCTCTCGCAAAACTACTCTTTTAAATCTATATTAAGGGGTAGTCAAGTAAAACTCAAAATTAGAACTTGGATAATTTATGTGACAGTATTTTATAGTGTTAGTCTGTTAGAACTCAAACTATGATAAAATTATACAATGTTAATCAATAAAAACTAGATAAAAAGTAGAACTAGGATAATTGTAAAAATGTATCACACTTTTGTCAAATTTATATAAAAAAGAAATAGTTCTAGTCTCTCAAATTGCCCCAAGTGTTAAGCTAGAACTACATGGTAAAAAACTAGAACTTTATTATTTATTTTTATATTTTTCATAATTTATTTCTCCGTAATCTTCAACGACACCATAAAATTAGAGCACATCTCTTGTTATCATTCCCTTCTATTTAATGTTATTTTTTACTTTTTATTAACTATTTGAATCGTATAATTAAATTAAATTTAAAAATTATAAAATTCATGTTTCATTAAAAATTAATTGAAGTTGAGAGATGATGGAATAACGTCTGGTAGATAAAAAAAAAGAAGAGAAAAAAAGGAAAACCTTTTTAATTTAAAATTTATATTACAATAATAATTCCAAAAAAATAAAAAGTTAATCTTATAGTCTATCTAATAGTTCTTCAAGATTAATTAACACTAAGATAATAATAATAATAATAAGTTTTAAAATGTATAATAATAGTATGATCATCAAAATACATGACTTATATGCTTATTGATTTCTGAAAATTATCCTTAATTATACTAACAATTTTCCCACTAAAATATCATGTTTTAAAATATCACTCCCAATTATCCCATTAAAATATCTCATATTAAAAATTATCTCATAATAAAAATTATTTCATTTTTAACAAAAATGTTCTAGCTGACTAACACCCCCTATACGTTTTGGCCCCTTAGAATTTGTTTGGAACTCACTCATTAGCTATAATAAGGACACTAATTTAGACAAGAGTTTAAAAAGCGTGTAACAATGTCTTGTACAAGATGGGACCTTTTTTTATTTTTTGGCCATAAGTTCAATGGAAATCCTTGATATATTAGACAAATATTATCTAGCTTCTTATTGTTTGGAAGTCATCAACATGAGTCCCTAAGAGCAACTCCAATGGGGCTGCAAAACTCCATTTTGCAGCCCCATGGAGCTCCAACCGGACTCCAAAAATTGGAGTCCGGCTGTAAAAAATTTTCTTCGGCTGCATATTTGGAGATTTTGCTCCAAATATGCAGCCCCCCTCCAAACCACTATTCCCCTAAAAATTTACAATTATACCCTTCTAACTAACTAATTATTTTTAGATATTCAACTTAAAATCAACATAAGTTTATTTCTACTAATTATTTTTAAATAAAAATTTTACAGTTGGAAATGTTTTGTCGATACCTTCAAAATGAGACTAATATTGAATAATATTAATTGAAATATAAAATTTCAAGAACCAAGTAATTAAAATTGAAAAAGTCATTATTTTATTAGTAAAAAAAAATTACATAGCTTCATTTCCATGTCTTTCCCACAAATGTTCAATCAATGCATTTCGAAGTGCAAAATGAGCTTCTTTGTTTTTCAACCTCTTATGTCGAGCAAGAAACCGTTGGAATCGTTTAGTTTCCGTTATCTCCATATTTTCAGCATTCGGAATTGATTGTGGAGTTGAAATGACAACATCTTCTTGCTCGTCGCGTTCATCTTCGACAATCATATTGTGCATTATAATACAAGCAGTCATGATATCATGTAGAGTTCGTTTATCCCAAAAACGGGCTGGCCCCTTGATGATAGCAAATCGTGATTGGAGAACACCGAATGCCCGCTCAACATCTTTTCGACATGCTTCTTGCATCATTGCAAAATATTGTTTCTTTTTATCATCGGAATTAGAAATGGTTTGAACAAGTGTTGGCCATTTCGGATATATGCCATCGGCCAAATAATAACCGACATCATAATTTTTTCCTTGAATTGTGTAATGAGCAGGAGGAGCAATACCTTGTGATAGATTGTCGAACAAATTAGACGACTACAATACATTAATATCGTTATTGGATCCTGGTAAGCCAAAGTATGCATGCCATATCCATAGATCATATGATGCTACTGCCTCAAGAATAATGGTTGGACCTCCATGACGACCTGAGTATTGTCCTGCCCATGCTGTTGGACAATTTTTCCATTGCCAATGCATACAGTCTAGACTTCCTAACATTCCTGGAAAACCTCTTTCTTCGCCCTTTTGCAATAACCTTGCAACATCGTCGACATTGGGAGTCCTCAGATATTCATCTCCATATACTTCTACAATTGCTCTGCAAAATCTCTTTAAACACACAATTGCAGTTGACTCACCGATCCTAACATATTCGTCAGTACTATCTGCTGATGTTCCATACGCCAACATGCGAAATGCCGATGTAACTTTTTGTAAAGTTGATAGCCCAAGTTTGCCGACACCATCCATCTTCTGTACGAAGAAGTTGTCATGATCACGTACCGCCTCAACTATACGAAGGAATAAACTCCTGTGCATCCGGAACCTTCTACGGAATAGGTTTGCACCATATGTAGGGTTATCAGAAAAATAGTCATGGTAAAGTCGAGAATTACCTTCTTCCCTCCCGCGATTGATCACTAAATGACCAGGAACTGAGCCAATACGCTTTGGCTGCTCTGCCTCTTGAGAGAGATAATAAGTCATTATTTTCGTGTTAGAGGCATGTACGCGAGCTAAGAGTTCATCTTCCTTCTCCCATTGTGTCATATCTTCCTCCCAATCTTTAATGTACTGAGACCATATTTCGTCGTCAGAAGAAGAAGAAGAAGAAGAAGAAGATGGTAGTTGTGACGGTCCGGCTCCATAGTTCATTGATGAAGAAGTTATTTATAGAAATAATCATATAAGTTCTGAGTTATTTAGAGATGGATGTAATGTCATTATATAATATGACTCCCCGCATTGGATTCTTTTCAGCATTGGCTTCTCACCCCCCCATTGGATTCCTTTCGTGTTGGAGACTCCCCACATTGGATTCTTTTCAGCATTGGCTTCTCACCCCCACATTGGATTCCTTTTGTGTTGGAGACTCCCCACTGTAGGCTGTCTAAAAATCACAATAGATAGCTTATCCCCTATCAAACACTGATGATGGAAGTTACAATCTGACGACTTCCAGAAGACTGCAATTTGAAGCTTTCACGTAGATCGCTGAAGGTTACAATCTGACGACCTTCACGACAACAAAAAGTCATTATTTCATTAGTAAAAAAAGTTACATAGCTTCATTTCCATGTCTTTCCCACAAATGTTCAATCAATGCATTTCGAAGTGCAAAATGAGCTTCTTTGTTTTTCAACCTCTTATGTCGAGCAAGAAACCGTTGGAATCGTTCAGTTTCCGTTATCTCCATATTTTCAGCATTCGGAATTGATTGTGGAGTTGAAATGACAACATCTTCTTGCTCGTCGCGTTCATCTTCGACAATCATATTGTGCATTATAATACAAGCAGTCATGATATCATGCAGAGTTCGTTTATCCCAAAAACGGGCTGGCCCCTTGATGATAGCAAATCGTGATTGGAGAACACCGAATGCCCGCTCAACATCTTTTCGACATGCTTCTTGCATCATTGCAAAATATTGTTTCTTTTTATCATCGGAATTAGAAATGGTTTGAACAAGTGTTGGCCATTTCGGATATATGCCATCGGCCAAATAATAACCGACATCATAATTTTTTCCTTGAATTGTGTAATGAGCAGGAGGAGCAATACCTTGTGATAGATTGTCGAACAAATTAGACGACTGCAATACATTAATATCGTTATTGGATCCTGGTAAGCCAAAGTATGCATGCCATATCCATAGATCATATGATGCTACTGCCTCAAGAATAATGGTTGGACCTCCATGACGACCTGAGTATTGTCCTGCCCATGCTGTTGGACAATTTTTCCATTGCCAATGCATACAGTCTAGACTTCCTAACATTCCTGGAAAACCTCTTTCTTCGCCCTTTTGCAATAACCTTGCAACATCGTCGACATTGGGAGTCCTCAGATATTCATCTCCATATACTTCTACAATTGCTCTGCAAAATCTCTTTAAACACACAATTGCAGTTGACTCACCGATCCTAACATATTCGTCAGTACTATCTGCTGATGTTCCATACGCCAACATGCGAAATGCCGATGTAACTTTTTGTAAAGTTGATAGCCCAAGTTTGCTGACACCATCCATCTTCTGTACGAAGAAGTTGTCATGATCACGTACCGCCTCAACTATACGAAGGAATAAACTCCTGTGCATCCGGAACCTTCTACGGAATAGGTTTGCACCATATGTAGGGTTATCAGAAAAATAGTCATGGTAAAGTCGAGAATTACCTTCTTCCCTCCCGCGATTGATCACTAAATGACCAGGAACTGAGCCAATACGCTTTGGCTGCTCTGCCTCTTGAGAGAGATAATAAGTCATTATTTTCGTGTTAGAGGCATGTACGCGAGCTAAGAGTTCATCTTCCTTCTCCCATTGTGTCATATCTTCCTCCCAATCTTTAATGTACTGAGACCATATTTCGTCGTCAGAAGAAGAAGAAGAAGAAGAAGATGGTAGTTGTGACGGTCCGGCTCCATAGTTCATTGATGAAGAAGTTATTTATAGAAATAATCATATAAGTTCTGAGTTATTTAGAGATGGATGTAATGTCATTATATAATATGACTCCCCGCATTGGATTCTTTTCAGCATTGGCTTCTCACCCCCACATTAGATTCCTTTTGTGTTGGAGACTCCCCACATCGGATTCTTTTCAGCATTGACTTCTCACCCCCCACATTGGATTCCTTTCGTGTTGGAGACTCCCCGCATTGGATTCTTTTCAGCATTGGCTTCTTACCCCCACATTGGATTCCTTTTGTGTTGGAGACTCCCCACATTGGATTCTTTTCAGCATTGGCTTCTCACTCCCCATATTGGATTCTTTTCAGCATTGGCTTCTCACCCCCCACATTGGATTCCTTTCGTGTTGGAGACTCCCCGCATTGGATTCTTTTCAGCATTGGCTTCTTACCCCCACATTGGATTCCTTTTGTGTTGGAGACTCCCCACATTGGATTCTTTTCAGCATTGGCTTCTCACTCCCCATATTGGATTCTTTTCAGCATTGGCTTCTCACCCCCCACATTGGATTCCTTTCGTGTTGGAGACTCCCCACATTGGATTCGTTTCAGCATTAGCTTCTCACCCCCACATTTGATTCCTTTTGTGTTGGAGACTCTCCACATCGGATTCTTTTCAGCATTGGCTTCTCACCCCCCACATTGGATTCCTTTCGTGTTGGAGACTTCCCACATTGGATTCTTTTCAGCATTGGCTTCTCACCCCCCCATTGGATTCTTTTCGTGTTGGAGACTCCCCACATTGGATTCTTTTTAGTATTGGTTTCTCACCCCCACATTGGATTCCTTTCGTGTTGGAGACTCCACACATTGGATTCTTTTCAGCATTGGTTTTTCACCCCCACATTGGATTCCTTTTGTGTTGGAGACTCCCCACATTGGATTCTCCTGGTGTTGGAGACTCCTCACATCTGATCCCTATATAATACTTGCACAATTTTCATATCTCCACCACAACTCTTCTTATTCTATATTCATAACTCTTTACATTCCTTCTTAGATTATGGCATCTAGTCGCGGAAAATCTTTTTTACAAGAAGAAGACCAAGTTTTATGCGCCACGTGGCTCGAAATTTCTCAAGATCCAGTCATGGGTTCTAATCAAAAGAAGGACAAGCTGTGGGAACGAATTTCTGCTTTATTTCATGAAAGGATTTCCAATATTTGTAATGCTCAAAGGACTCCAAAGTCTCTTTCATGCCGAATGCAATTAATTATGAAGGCCATCAGTAAATTTCGAGGATGTATTCGACAAGTCGAGCGCTTAAATCCAAGCGGTGCTTCTGAGCTTGACATTGTAAGTATTTTGAATAACATAAATCTTGATTATCATCTACTATCATGTTATTAATAAATGTTTCTTCCTCTCTTGTGGTAGATTAAACGTGCTAGGATAATATTTGCAGAAGATCCAGAAGAGAGAAAGGGGTTTCTATTTGATCATGTTTGGTCAATTTTAAAAGATGCAGAGAAATGGGCAAATATAAGTGTCAGATCGCCTGCAACTTCCAAAACTTCAAAGTCCCGCTCATCTCAGGGATCAGATTCAAGTTCTCCTGTCGTCGACTTAAATGACGATAATGAGGAATATACTCATAATGACGAAGATATGATAACAAGTCGACCGACAGGAAGGAAGAAAGAGAAGATGAGGAGGCGACAAGCAACTGAATCCAACCTCGACTTGGAAACTCTCAATAAAAGCAATCAAGAAATTGTCGATATTTTAAAAAAAAGTCATGGAGAACGAGAAAATGATAAAATAACAATGCACCAGATTATGATGTTAAGGGCCGAAAACGAAAAGAAAAAATTAGATATTCAAAGGGAACGCCAGGAAAGTAAGATTATGTTGATTAATCTTGATACTATTACTGATCCTTCGGAACGCGAGTATTTTCGAATTAAAAAACAAGAGATTTTAAATAGAAACACAACCGGAGGTTCTTCATCTGATATTCCTAATCCTGAATATAGTTATGCAGGAAGTCAATACGGAATACCTGACTACAGAAGCGGTGGATATGGAGGAAATGGCCTGCCCGATTTTTAGTTTTTTTCATGTACTTTATTTTCATGTACTTTCTTTTTCTATGTAATGCCGCTGAATGTAATATATAAAATTTCATCATTCGGAGTAACTGTGAAGGTTGTTCCAAATATTATGCTATATTTTCTGCTTTTTAAAATTTAAAGGCTCTTATCTATGTCTTATTATCAATTTATTAAAGATAATTACTTTTATTTAAATAATGAGTATATTATATATTATACTTTTAGTATTAATTTATAATATATTTTATATTTTAAATTAATTCATATAATTTTTTAACATTTATATTTTCTATATTTTTAAATCTATTTAAAGTATTAATAAAAGAAATCAATTAAAAATGCAAATAGAGCTTCATATAGAGGAGGTGGTTGGAGTTACCCCCCTCTAAAAAAGCATATGCCCAAGAATATGCTTTGGGGAGGCTGCATTTTGCAGCCTCCCCATTGGAGTTGCTCTAACGATGCCTTCATTATCAATCTAGGACATTTTTACAAAATTTTGTTAAATTTTATTGATGTGACAATGATGTGATAGGACAAACTTGTAAATTATTATCTTTTACTGATATGACATGTCAAATTTAGATTTTTACTAATTTTTTTACTGATGTGACATTGACTAACATTTCAAAATTAGGCGTTTAATTTTTTTAATGCTAACATGGGCAGTGACGTGGCTTTCATTTTTACTAATGTGGCAGTGACAATGATAAAGCCACGTCAACAAGATTTAAAGAAAGTTTGTAAAGGGATCCTACCTAAAGAGGGAGGTGATGTTAGGGACTCCTGTTGATGACTTTCAAACGTCAAGAACCCAAGTGATATTTGGCTAATGTATTATGGAACTCCATCAAAGTTTTACTTTCTTTTAGTTTAAAAGAGGGGTCTTTATATAAGTTATCGTTGGACCCCCCCTGGTTCAATTCTAACTTGCTTAAGATTTTAATTTGATTAGTTTGAAATCGCCAAACATGCCTAAATACTTGCATATGAATTCATCCGAGACGATGTTAAAAGGTCCCTTCTACTGCCCCGATACTTCCAAGTTGTGATGAGCATTATGAAGAGGTAAACATGTGAGTAGGCCTGTCCATCCGGACCGGCCCGGGCAAAACTGAAGCCCGGACCCGGGCCTGAGCGGGCCGGATCGGGCAAAACCAAAGCCCGGACCCGGGCCTGAGCGGGCCGAACTCCGGGCCGGCCCGAATTTTGTAACTTTTTTTTATTTTTTAAAAAAATCTATTTAAATTTTAAAATATACATAAAAAATTACAGAAAATGCTAATAAAAAACAAAAATATTATTAATAACTTGAAATGACATAAATTACAAATATAAAAAATTATAAGAATAAAAGATTATAAAAATGTCTTCTTTATTAATAACCAGCAAATCCTTTACAAGTATAAATTTATTTCGGGATTCGTCGTATCATAACAGATGAGTACATTCAAACTAGGTTAGTACCTACTCACCTATATCACTATCATTTGTAACTGTTTCCAAAATAATTCATTATAAATTTAAAGCTAAGAAATAAAAATTATAATTTGATGAATATTGTTTAATCTTTATATCTATCTGCCAGTCTCAACTCTTTAAATTTATCTTCAATTACAGCCATCCGATCGATGCCTTGCGTTCACTTCTCGTACCTCCACTAATCTTATAAGCACATCACCGCTTGTACAGTATACGGATCTAATCATGTCCTGTGGTCGTCGATCAAACGTCCTACAGTGCTGAAGACGAATTCTGAAGCTATCATTGAAGCCTGCACTATTAGTAAGTCACGAACCATGGTGAAACGTATAGGATATGAAACTGATCCATATACTCTCCACCATTACAAAATATCTAAAACATTTCTTTGACATTTAACTATAGAAGCAGATAAATATTCATCTATTTCAAAAACCTCTAATGATGATCTAAATCTAGATCCATCAGTTAGCTTAGCTACTATTGCATACCTATCAAAACTTACACTTTTACCTCAGTCTGAGCTCGGAGGCGTCGAAGCTGTAGACTATTGTGCAGCTACACCATGTCTACCTGCATACTCATCATATAAGGTTTGAAAATAATTTCTAATAGCTAAATGATGAGAAGTAGCAGTAAGGATGGATCCATCATCTAAGTCTATAATTTGTTCACCATACAATGATTGTAACAAAATTCGAAGACCAATATCCTTCAAACATGGATCAATAAGAACCCCAAACCAAAAACATGAGGAATAGGCCTAAAATAATTATCAAACTTGCTCTCCATTTGAAAAATTATAGCTCCA
>NC_033801.1:12547697-12550197 GCF_001876935.1 Asparagus officinalis | reverse complement strand
TCCACAAATCTATAAGCCATCTCACCCAGGGTATTTGCAGTAACTAGGGTAAGTGGGGACCTAAATGTAAAATATCAAATAATTAATTAGTCAATCACTCCCTGTAGGGTCTTTTAATTTGTTTCTTTAGTCTTAAAAAAACCAAAAAAGGGAATGAGATTTGAACTATTTGGGCCATCCCGCTCACGCTGACGGCGTTAGTGACGCTCCCCTTCGCCGTTATCTTTTCCTTTTGAAAGGGCGCGTCAGTTCTGGTTCAATCTCTCTCTCTGAACTCTCTCACTCCTCTCTACTCTCTCTCTCTGTCTCTCTCTGAACTCTCTGCGCTTGAGGACGGAAATTGATTCTAACCCTAACCCTAACCCTAACTGCTCCCGTCGTCGCATGCGCTCAAAGTTCGGGTTTCTTTGGCGATTTCGGGTCGTCGGAAGAATTCGGAGCTCCGGTAGCAGTGACGGCGTCAGGTCAGTCCTTTACCGGATCTTGCTCTTAATGGGTTTCGGATCCTCGCATTGTGACAGTTTCTTCGTTTTCTTGTTTTGTTTTGAAGTTGTTTGAGTTGGTTCTTGGGTAAATTTCTGCAAATTCTGGTCTTTTAGGTTTAAATGGTTTTGTGAAGAGAAAAAAAAATCAGTTAATGATCTCTTCGAGAAAGGCCGGATTTTTTTATTTATTCTTTTGGAGATAAGTATTTTTAGCGACGTAATAGTTTTGGGTTTTAGGGAGTAGAAAAATTTTCTTTAGGGTTTTGAGTATTAGGTTTCTTTCCCTTTCCCCCCTCTCCTTTTTGGGTAATAATCCGTTATGTAGAGTAAATGTGTGCTTTTTTTAGTATATAGTCGTTGGACTTTTCCTAATTACCCTCTACTTTATTGTGCACGTGTTTACGATCTGTTTGATCAGAGATTTCATTTATTTTCTCTAGTTTTGAAGAAAATTTATTTATTTTGAGGCGCTTCTTGGATTTGGTCTGTGATTTTTCATTTTCTTTCGAATTTTGAAATATTTCATTTTTCAAAAATTTATTTTGATTTTTATGGTTATTATGTGAGACTTTGGTTTGCCTCATTGATCAATTTTATTCTTTAGAGTAATGGAAAATGACTGAACTTTGAAATTACAGTAATGGGAAAATGACTGAACTTTGAAATTACAGTAATGGGAAAATGACTGAACTTTGAAATTACAGTAATGGGAAAATGACTGAACTTTGAAATTACAGTAATGGGAAAATGACTGAACTTTGAAATTACAGTAATGGGAAAATGACTGAACTTTGAAATTACAGTAATGGGAAAATGACTGAACTTTGAAATTTGACTCAAAAAATGCGTTGTATTGTGGAGAGATTAAGAAAATCTTCATTTTCTGGGATTTTCGTAAGAGCATTATGAATGTAAATCCCATAATTATCTTTGTCCAATAATTGACTTAAAACATACCTATACTGCAATTTGAAGAACTTCCTTGGCCAAGAATTTAGCACTAATCAATAGGGAAGCATTCTTAGTTTAGGGGTTTGTTCGTTGCTTACTCCTGACGGGATAAAAGAAAATTAATTTTGTTGGAAAATATTAACAATTTAAGAAAGGAAGATAATATTTATCTCATATTATTTAGGCGTACTATTTCTCCATATAAACCTAATGATCTTCACTTCACTATCATCATGAGTGATTAGGACATATTACTTCGGAGTTTAGAACTAATTGATATGGGGACATGCTTGTGTGAGAAAAATGCAGGTTTGTTATGTTAGCATTCAAGTTCTCACATAAGAATGGAATAATTCAATCCAGACATGTAGATGGTTAGTTTTCAAGTGGCTTTTACGCTCAGAAGACTTCATGAAACGATTGATTCAATATTTACCATGCGTTTGTTTGTAGAATTGGTACTCCATAGATGAGTGATGTATGTCTTAGCCAAGCAACTGGCATCAAGTCAAAAGATCTCAATGGAACCCATAAGTCCAATAAACCTCATAGATTTCTATCTTTCTGGGCACACAACTGATGTCCCATATTGAACAATCCCCCACAACTCTTTGGAACCTCACAAAGTGATATGGAGAGTCACCTTTTTTTTGACTATATTCATTTAGTGAAATCTTATATTCTAGATGAAATCAGGGTAGGAAAGGGTTTAAGTTTTATGACATGGGTCTTCTGATTTTATACGAGTTGTATGTTTTTGGTTTTTCAGTGCTTTGTGAAACTGTAAGTCAATTATTATGTTTAAAAACTCGTAATTTCAATTTTCTTCTTTTTTTTCCCCTGCTGCATCTTGTAGGAATTACTACCTCCTGTTGTTGTTCTTTTTTATATTTAACGTGAGGTAAATAACTTGCCTCCCATGAGCAGGTTGTATGAAGATCCCATCGATTGAAGCGTGATTCTGTTCTTCTTTAAGCTTTAGTAGCAATGAGGAAGGAAAATTCAGTACTTACTGCTTATGAGGCACCAACTGGTCGAATAACACGAGCTAGAGCGGCTGCTTC
>NC_033801.1:12505267-12547687 GCF_001876935.1 Asparagus officinalis | reverse complement strand
AAGTGGTGTAGTACTCCCACTGAAACCTCCGCTCGCCAATCCAGACAAGAAGGTACAACGGGGAAAGAAAAGGAGACACGAAAACAGTTATGCTGCTCCCACTGCAGCTTTCCAACACAAGAGGAGGGCAGTACTCCGTGATGTGACAAATACTCGCTGTGAGAATTCATTCAAGGGCTGCATCAATGTAACAAAAATCCAGGTTCATATATCTGAAAGCTTTTGACATGAATGTTAACGGAGGAAAAAAAAACTGTTGTTGTGATAGCTGTACTGATCTTTAAACAATTAATCTTGAAGACATGTGAATCTTGTCACCAATTTCCATAGATGCTTCCTTGTCTTCTTTCTACTTTTTCTAGTTTGAAGTCTGAACTTTTCTTTAATGCAATCTGTGCTCAGACTGGGGTCTGTCAGAAGATTAAATCTGCTCCTTCCAAGGCAAAATTATGTTGTGGCAAGAAGATTTCCGACGTAGCCCCTGCCATTCCTGTGGAAAATACATCGATTTTTGAAAACAAGAAGGAAGATCGAACACAGAATGTAGTGATGTTGGAGACACAAGATGCTGATCTCTCGTTCATTGTGAAAGAAAACTACACGTACCCAGAAAAAGTTGAGAGCCTCTTGGATGGGGAAAGCACATGTGGCACAACTTTGATTGATGAAGAAACCTCCAAAGAAGGACCTAAAATCATTCGTCACATAAAGGATGGTTAGCAGCAAACTCTTCTTTCACTGTTAACAGCAATGGTTTCGATCTAAATATTTAAATGCAATCTGAGGTGTAAAGTTAGGCAAACTATCAAAATGACATTGTTAAGTAAAAACAAATTTCAACATTGTTATTGTTCACAAAATGACAATGGAACCACTTTACATTACACTTATTGAGAATGGAAGATTTTCACTATTGGACTTCAGTCAATGCCTTAATATTCTGCAAGCCGTTTATTTCTTTTAATTGGTGATATTGCCATTTCTCCCTATAAAAGATATTATTGTGTAATAATGCTTTAATTGGTGGGTGCAGTTAAAGATGAATTCTGCGAGGATCCTGGGGGCTCATTTGAGTTGGAGTATATGGATATTGATGCTGACCATGCAAATCCCCAGATGTGCTGTGTTTACTCATCTGACATATATTCTAATTTACATGCTGCCGAGGTATGATATAAACTTTATTTTTTAAGAATCTGAGACCTGTCGCTTTTCCCTATATCTCAATTATGAATTTCCTACCATTACTACTTTGATTTCTTTAACTTCTGTTGCCGCTGTATAATGCTGGCAAGTAAAGAGACGTGAGGTCCCATCAAGTGCACAACTTTTATTTACCTAGAGTTTAACCTTTCCGGGACAATGTGACAGTTTATTCTTGTCCTTGTTTCAGTTTTTAATTTGTCTGTTTGTGACTTTTATAATTTCTTATATTAAGAATTCTTCTTTCTTCAGCTCCTCCAAAGACCTTGTTCTAACTTCATGGAAACGGTGCAGCGAGATATCACTCATAGCATGCGGGGGATTTTAATTGATTGGCTTGTGGAGGTTTGTAAAAGTTTGATTTGGCTATGTTTTCTCAAAAGAAATTTATTCTTGTTGGTAAACAACTTATGAAAGTTGAACTTCACTTTCGGCTTATGAGTTGAGAGTTGACTACTTATTTGCAGCATTTTCTAAATAATCACTGGCCATTTCACTTCAGCTTGTGCAAATCTGGCATATCATTCAGCTATACCTATCAACATTAAAATTTAAACAGCCTCATAATGGGACGACATTCTCACTTAGTCACTTTGACAATAGAGGATAGCTAAAGCTGACTGATTAGCTAATAACCTGATGTCTTGTTTCAGTGTATACAGTGAACAGTGCTATCTACAGTATGGTGGTAGATGATTATACATGTATCATCTGCCAAATATTTTTTTCTCAGATCACTTACTCTTTTAGGTGAATATTTTTTCTTGAGGTATAGGTACTTGAAGGATGCATAACCTGTATATTAAAGTGTATAACCATTGCTTAGATATATGGCAAACTTGAAATTCATGGTAGATCTAACAGAACAAAAAGTATTACAAATTTCAGACGTTTTTTGGTATGGAGTTAATTTCCAGTTATCCTTTCCTCATTTCCCATTTGCTAGGAATAATAGCTATGTTTACACTTCGTAGAGTATGAATGAGATGTCTGTATCAAGCAAAATTAGGACAAGATCCCACTTAAGAAGTAGAATTGTTTCAGCCTTCCTATACGGCAATTTTTACTGAAGATATATATTTTGAATATACTAGATGTACTTGTAGAAGTTGCATCCTTTTATCCAACAAAGGAGAGGCTGATGAGATTTGTTTCCTCAGTGAGGGATAGATAACTAGCTACAGAATTTCTCTATCATCTCAGCCTTTTATAATCTGCCTTCATCTGAAGGAGTGGCCTCCTTCATATTTAATGAAAATCTACCAAGACACATGCCCTCTCAAGTCAATGTAAATTTCATGGCTGGTGAAACTGCAGAAAAGAAAGGGCATGTCTCATGCCTAAGAGGCCCAGTCTTTGTTAGGAAACCCTATCTTATGAGTTATGGCTGATGGATCTATATCATAAAGGGATTAAATTAACTAATCAAATTAGAGAATCTATATCAATATGTTAGTGCAAAACGTAGGAAATATAGAGTATGAAACATATGGATGGTAACTTTGAACAAGAGATTTTGGCTGGTTCTCTATGTGATGAAAATATTAACCTCATTAACCAAGGCAGGGAGGCTACTTAAGTGAAAACTGAAAGTGTTGATGGTTTAAATCACACAGGAAAAAAAAAGGTAATAGGGACTGGGTTGATATGGGGCCGCTCACTTTTCCGAATATCTGATTTGGAGTTGAGCTGTTTGTCCCTGCACATGTAACAACTCGTAAGAGGACGGGGACTGTTTCCCCCGTTGTTCCTCTGACGATCAAGTCAGCTAGGTGCTTGAGTGAGAATATGAGAAAATCCAGCGGAATGGAAAAAAAAACTAAACAAATTGCTTACCCTTGTATTTGGACTAATTTTAGTTTTTATAGCCAAACAAGAGGGGTAATCTAGTCTTTTTGACCGAACCTAAGCTGGCGGATGAGTTAACGTCTACTTTACAGATGTCGGTCGTGGATCGGCCACAGGATGGGTGCTGTCATTCCGTCATTAATGAGATGGGATGAGCGGCGTATAAAGCCTGCGTGGTCCGATGTGTCAAATAATGTCGGGGATGGAGAAATGATGACGTCTGCCAAACATATAATATGATGTCGACGTGCTGTCAGCGGGGGTAGGTGAGTGGGGTGGGTAGGTGGGAGGTTGCGAGGTTGTCGTCTTTTGGCTTGTAACGAGGGGTGTCGAGAAGTAATACCTTTCGAGTCGACTCCGCGAGGTGTTGAATAACTTGTCGAGTGGGCTCGCAGTGAGTCGTCTTCGATAAGAGGACCGACAAGTACCGCCATTCGAGTCGACCTAAGGAGATGATGACTCGACGAGTCGGCTAAGTCAGGATCCTGGCAGTCCTGATCGTCAATTCGATTTGAACGGTGCATGTCGAGGGACACCTGCCCATTGTTGGCAAAGGGCCACAATTTGGCGACTAAAAACACCATAATAGAAAGGTTTCTGTATAATGAGTACTTCTGTATGTTCTCATCCTATTGCCATGTGTGTGATGCCTCTATGCATTTACAAAGGTTTAGGACTGGGATTTAAACTTGGTGTTTCTCATTCTAGTTGAAAAATCACTGATGACTCCACAAAAATCCGGCAAATGATGGAACTCAGTTTGGTAGTAGTGGAAGTAAATGTACTTGCATTTAAATACAGTGGCATGGAAAAATGCCTTCCCTTCCTAGGCCCATATGCCGGTCAGCAACCCTTTACCGATTATCTGTAAATTATATTGTGGACTTAAATGATGGTTTCAAACACTTACGAGTAGTTTTGCATTGCCTTCTTTTGTCTTCAGTTGAGCGTGTGCTCCTTATATTAATGTCAATGACTTGGTTCCTCTTTCAGGTTTCTGATGAATACAAGCTTGTTCCAGACACACTGTATCTCACCGTTAATATCATCGATCGTTTCCTCTCTCAAAATTATATTGAAAGGCAGAGATTGCAACTATTGGGCATTAGTTAATATCATCGATCGTTTCCTCTCTCAAAATTATATTGAAAGGCAGAGATTGCAACTATTGGGCATTAGTTGCATGTTAATTGCATCGTAAGTTTTCAAATTATATTGAAAGGCAGAGATTGCAACTATTGGGCATTAGTTGCATGTTAATTGCATCGTAAGTTTTTTGTTTTATGTGTTAGTGTTAATCTTCCTTTATATATTTGAATAAGATTATGACCATTAACATGATCGCCTGCATTTAGTATGTCAATGTTTTCTTAGTTGTGTAGTATTTTTTGGTTGTCATATTTGATAATGTTATTCTATTTATTTGAATATCCATCATTTAAAGTATCTTCTGAGCAAACTATCTTCATACTAATGTTTGATTATTAATGTCTAAATGAAACTTGTGTGGGATTGTTTCATGGTACCATGATGAATCCCTAGGTGGTCAATCCACCGCATTAATACATTTGAAACTGCAACCCTTCACCTTTCTGCTAACACAAGTATGGTATCATGTTAACCGGTAATGTCCTCCAAATTCAGATACACTTTGATCTGAAATGCATTCTTGACTGTTATCGTATTTTTCAAGTAAAAACGTTACCTTTCCATTTATTTGGTTGGCATGACCTTGGTCCGGTTCATCACATGCATGAAAAATTCTGTTAGCAACAAGAGGATTGACAATGGATGGATTAAACATTTGAGGTATGACGCCGCATATTGGCAACACATTTAACCATGTATCACAGAGACCTGAGGTTAATCATCATTGAATGAGAATAAAGAAAATGCGGAGACACATACAACCCTTAATTAGTTGCTAATACTATGACATAGAAGGCTACTCTCCAATATTGATAATTCAATGCGTTTATCAATGTATAACTAGCATGTCATGTTTGACAACATTGAACTTCTATTTTCTTTACCTCCTTTCCTGATAGTTTCAAGTGCGTTGTTCATGTGAACATCAAGAAGTAGTTAGATTGTTGGCTTTTATATCTTTCCCCACCTTCTGTAATGCTGAAAAGGGAACCTTAGAAGTATGGTCTTGGTGCTACAAGTCACATGTTTAGGCAAACTATTTTTTAGTAGGTTCTGCTAGCGTCACTTTCCTGACAGCATCACTTTCCTAACGGTGATGCAAAGTGTATATTGACCTATAAACTTTGAGTTAATTGACTTTTGAGTAATAACCGGGTAAGATGTTAGACAGTGTGTCAAGCGTGTTTATCATCTGCCAACAGTAATGCATTTCTTGTTTGGCACATGAATGGGATCAATTTTGTGGAAGCTTGTTTCAAGATGGTATCATCTTGATCTTACTGTAAAACTGGATTTCGTTCAACCTCCTGTTCATATAGTAAAGTAGGGATTTTCATAAATTTATTTATATGCTGAAGTTATGTGGACTTATGCTTAAATTGGCACTTGATTTCCTCTAGCATATGGCTTTAGCTAATAGAACTTTCGAATCTTCTATGTTGTGTGTTACTCAGAAAATACGAAGAAATTTGTGCTCCTCGTATAGAAGAATTTTGCTTTATTACAGACAACACATACACCAAAGAAGAGGTATGCTCATTTTCTTGTCACATTTTTCGAAGTGCCTTTTGTATATTAGATCGCAGAGTTATGTAGAGAGTTTGTTCACGGATGGATCTGACATAGGTATCCTTATTGGATAACAGGTGCTAAAAATGGAAATTCAAGTATTGGACCTTTTGAGCTTTCACATCTCTGTGCCCACTGTAAAAACATTTCTAAGGTAAGTCCTGCTCACCTTGGTTAACCCCTATTTGTTTAAATTTCCTCTTTGGCATGTTCTTATAATTTCTCTGCAGGAGATATATTCGAGCAGCACATACATCATACAAGGTAGGTACTTCTACAATTAAAGTTATGCAGCATGGTTCTGTTTAGACTAACCATACTTTAAATAATACCACCTTTGGTTGAAGTGAATTATTTTTGTTAATGCAGGTTCCCCCCCAAGCCCTGAGTCATCTGGCCAATTACTTAGCAGAGCTAACATTGGTCGAGTATAGCTTCATAAAGTTTCTTCCTTCAGTCATAGCTGCATCTGCTGTGTTTCTTGCGAGATGGACATTGGAGCAGTCTGACCATCCATGGGTGAGTGCCTACTGATATCCTTTCCATCTATGAACTCTCAAAAGTTCTCTTGATGGCTTATTCTCAACTTGGCTAAGGCATTTATTACTTTCTTTCGAAAAGCAGAATAGTACTCTGGAACATTATACCTCTTATAAGGCTTCAGAACTCAAAGCTGCAGTTCTCGCAATGCAAGAGTTACAGTTGAATACGAACAATTGCCCCCTTAATGCAATTCGTGAGAAGTACAGACAATCAAAGGTATAAATGACAAATTAAATGTGACTGTAAATTTAAGAAAATATTTTCTGACTAAATTATGAGAACTTTCATGTTGCTCATCTGGCTGATTTTGATGAATTTACCTAATAGTTTTACATATTTCTCTAATATTAACCCTATATGCTATTTTGGAATACAGTTTGAGTCTGTGGCTGCTATGGCATCTCCGCAACTACTTCAATCACTGTTCAGTTGACGGTACATGGATTATTCTTCTAATCTACAGTCTGTTAACAGAGGGTTATCAGACTTGGAACATCTTTTTTCATCAAGGGTTCTGAAAATTCCAGTTGACACTCCATTGACTGCTGATTTGATTCCTTCATTTTGTTCTTTTCACATCTTCGTTTACGGTGGTTAGTGTTCCAACAATTGATTGTTTTTCTAGATCTTGTTTTTTTTTTAACGTAAAATATGAGGGATGATAGAGGGTGATCACTGCTTGAGATTGTTGGCCAAATGGCTTATTTATTTCAAGCATTTGGTGTACCATGTAAAGCAGTATCTATATGCCCAAAATTCATTTGCCCCAGTATTTGTGGGAGTGTAACTATTTCGTGTAATTGTGGGATATGTAACTATTGCATAGGTAACTTACGTGATTAAATCTAAATACCTTTTCCTCTTCTATGGTCATGTTGTGTCCACGCTCTTTTTCTTTCTCCTCTAATTAAATCATTGTTGCAGCAATTTTGGAAGATTACAGCATGTACTTTTTCAATTGCAGGAGATCTTTTCTTGTAACATTCATTCAGTCAATACCAATATTTATGCAACTGGAGTGCTTAAATTTTGATTTCTGTTGACCGAATTGGATTGAACTGTGTGTATGTGTGCGTTGCTAGGCGCCAACTTTGACTGATTACACTTTCATGCAGGTAGAACAGGTGTTGTCGTATTGAAGCTGGGTTTTGTGCAGTAATTGAGAAACTTGTGAACTATGGCAGAATATAAATTTGCTGATCACATAAATTTTTTTTTTGTTTCCCATAAATAAAGAAATTGAAACAATGTTAGTCAACTAGAACGGTAATAAAACTAGAACTAGGATAACTGTACAAAATTATCATTTTTTTTATTTTTCTATACAAAAATAAGGGTTCTAACCTCTCAAATTATCCAAAGTTTTAGCTTGGAACTAGATGGTAAAAAACCAGAACTCTCCATTTTATTTTTTTTATTTTTTGTAACTTTTTATTTTTCTTTACCTCTTTCCTTCGATCGGATCTCGTCTCCTTTTAGGCATCTCTTATATTTTCTTTTTTATTAAATATTATAATAATATAATTAAACTAAAAGTATAGAAAGTATAGGTCCATAATTTATTTAAAAATAAAATTGAGAGATGATAGAAAGAGATCTTCGGGAGAAAAAAAAGAAGAAAAAAAAGGAAAACTTTATTTTAGACTTGTACTATAATATTAATTAAAAAACCAAAAAACTACAACACATATTATAATAATATTTGACAATATCTTATAGTCTAACCAAAAGTTACTTAATAGTAATTAATAGTCTAATAAATAATTATCAATCAATAACAGTAAGTTTAAAATACATAAATACTATTTACATCATCAAAAAGCATAAATGCATACTTTATGATTATAAAAAAATCATCTCAAGCTATTTTATCAAAATATCCCGCTTCACAAAATTATTTATAATAATCCCACTATAATATCCTACTTGTAAAAAAATTATTCCATCTTAATAATTATCCCAAGTCACGTGAAAATGTCCCAATTTACTAACCCCCATAAAGACTTCAAATAGGCTTTATTTCGGGAAGAATTGCTTATAGTATTGGAAGTTACAGATAAGACAGTTCAAAACCGGGGTACTGCAAAATAAAATTTTTATGGGGTTATTGCAAAATTCTTGGGCATGGGAAGGCTGCACCCCAAAAAGGGAAAAAAGATACTGGGGTTAAAACATTTTTTGAAGATTCAATCAATACGGTACAATAGAAAAACTATTTTTCAAGAGTTTGCATCGACACAATATGCTCAGAAAAGAAAAGCTGATCGAGAGTTTGCACCAACAATAGAAAAAGCCAAAAATGGATGTCGCGTGAGAAGAGAATGCAGTAAAGGATGCGACAAGCGTGGACCGAACACGCGGCCTTCAGATCTTCAGTCGGACGGTCTCTCCGTCCGCTAAGATGTTCTGGCGGATCGCTGAAACGTTAAGTTTATCATATAAGGGGTCAAATTTTATAATTTTAGGTTACGGATTTTACTATAGGATTCAGAAATCCATATGTTTTTTTAGCATGAGTTGGAATTTCTGAAATGTTGTTTATTTCATCAATATTTTGGGATATGTAATCTTATAATTTATATTTTGTTTATTTCAAACTCAAATTGTAGCATTACAAATTCTAGAATTTGAAATCTACTCTAAATCTTCTCTCAAAGAAGGGATTTTACGAATGCTATTATATATTAGTTTTTTATTATTTAGATATTTAATATCTCAAAATTTATTTTAAACCAAACAAATATTATGAAATCCATAAACTGAAAAAAAAACTCACTTTTTTCATCCTAGAATTTGCAATCCATCCTGTATCAAAAAAAAAAAAAAAACAAAAACAAACCCTAAATGACTGTAAATAACAGCTTATCGATGGCCCGTAACGTGGAGACCCTACCATCGAAATCTCACAGTCACAGGTCCTCATCGACAGAGGCCACCATCAATGGAAGCCAATCACACAGGTAAATGATAGCTATCTGCTTCAAAATTACAATTATATTATGATGAAATGAATTTGCATCACTATAATTTTAGCTTTAATCACGTCAAATCCTGCCCGGTTCCCCAATTTTTTTGCTCGGTAACAACACTTTCAAATCCACAAGCTGATGATTTTTTTCTTCCAATTGATCGCGAGAATTTCGCAGTGGTTAGCCGGTAATAGTAGGAGGAGTGGATAATTTTTACAGTTTCCACCTCCACCACCCAGTTTGTGGTCCCCTGTCCGGCTGTGAATTCAGGGGGCTGATGTTAATAAATGAAGGAATCAAGGATCTCAGAGTAATTTTGGCAAAGCAAGGGAGCAAAACCGAGTAGCATCACCCACAATGGGTGATGACTATCTATCTATATAATGCCTATTATGTGTTACCTGAGCTATCTTTTGTGGGTCATTGCTCTCCTTGGAGTCCTGGCTCAGGATGAGGGTTCTGAGTGCTGCACTTTCTTCACAGCCGTCATCTGCGGCGGCTGCTTACTTTCCTTCTTCGTCGAAATTCCACGCCTCTCCTTCTGCTTCTCCTTGTAGTACTTGTTCTCGTTTTCTCGGTCTCAAATCAGGTTAGAATTGTTCTCTGATGACTTGCTTGTTCAGTATGATTTGCTGTTCAATCAATCAGGTAATCATTAGCTTGCGATCTTATCTAGTTCCGTCGAAGCATTGGAGTTCAAAAAGGATTTAGAATTAGCAGAAGAAAGCGGGGGGTAATTTTTAGGAAAGCTAACATGAAATGTGGGGGTGTAGTTATGTATCACTTGCAATAAATGTTCTCATCACGATATTCTGAAGGAAATTGGAATATGAATGAGGGTGATAGGACGTACGCGGATATTACAATGGTTGGCTAAGTAACGAGTGTAATTGTAAGAAGTGAGAGGTGCAACGAATGTGTTGCAGAAAGAGTTGTAACAACTCGGATGTTTTTGCCATTGCTCGTGCGGAAAGGATAGACCATAGAGATAACAACTACTACACTAGAAGGGGAGAAAATGGTGTGGATAATAGTGGAGTTTGGTAGGATTTCAGGGGAAAGAAAAGGATAGAATCGGAGAAAAGCGAGAGCAGTTTCCTCCTCTAATAAGATGGACATATTGAGGGGATATAATATTCCCACGTTTATCCTAAAAAAAACGATCTGTACCTTTTTCCAAAGACCGTAGTCTATGTCGGACGGACACTGGCATGCCAATGTGGGAAGTACATGACATGGCATGACGAAATGAAACACATCAAATTCTGAAAATTTCGCAGAAACTTCAAGTATCATGTGCAACAGACAGATATGATACAATTTCATGATAGAGGTGTCTAAGGGTACAACCCTTAGATTAGTAGATATCATAAATACCTTTCGCTTATTTCTGTCAGTCTTGCTTTTAATTATGTAACTCGATACTCCATGTGAAATTCTTGCATCCTTTTGAGTGCAAAAGTAGGGATTATTTACATGTATAAAGCTTATATCTATGACAGCTTACTTAATAAAGATTTCATATATGCGAGTACCTATAACTGTTATGAAATCTTCCAATGATATGCAAGGAGTATGTCCCTTCACGCTATATATTGGTATCTTTCCTGTAAATAAGCTGAATGTCATTAATCTAAATTTCTATTGGGTACGCATTCATCAGGTCAGGACATATCTCCAAAATTATAGCTACTATTTTTTATTTATCACAAGCTAATCTATGTGATATGCGAAGGTTATGTTGCTCTACGTTGTTGATGGTTTCTGTAAATTTAGATAAGATACCCAGGATGTATTTCATTTCATAATAAAGTAAGATACGAAAAAAAATTCTTTCCTTTCATTTTTAATGCCTAACGAAGTCTGATGGGTTAGAACAGTATGCTGAAGCAAAATGTAGCTCAAGTTTGTTCTGGATCCTTCTTGTTCCGGGCAACAACTAAGGAAGAAATATCCGTACTTGCCGTCTTTTCATTTTGTTCGCTTTATTTGTAAATTATCATAGTGTAATGCTTCAGTTTGATTTTGATTGTTTGTGCTAAATCAAATTCATTAACATTTTTTCCAGTTCCCACTCACAAACAGCATGGCAGCATTTTGGCCAATGAACGAGGAGCAAAATCACTGCACTCAGTGTTTCCTACATCTCCTGCACTAGTTTCCTCCGTTGATGATCTGTTCCAGTTCATTTTGATGGGGCCTCTGATAGAAAAATTGGGTTTTACTCAGGAAAAAGTGGCAGAAACCATAGACAAATGGATATTATATGGAGGTTATTTGTGCAGATTATTTCGGATGAATGAACTTACCATGACACTCCCCGAAAAGGCCAGAATCTACCATTACTATATTCCCGTGTTTCTCTGGTGTGAAGAACAAGTTCAACTTCACCGCTCCAAATTTAATGAAGAAAAAGAGATTCCACCTTTAATGGTACCCTCCTGCTCTCTGATTGTTTTAAAGTGCTCCTATTGAGATGTTACCCACAAGTTTCTATAGTTTATGGGTTAATTTGTCAAAACCCCCTAAACTTTTGGGGTTTTTTGCACATCACCCCCTGAACTTTCGACCTTTCTCATTGGATCCCTCTATTCTAATTGACAAATAATAACTAACATATCATTGAGAGAAAAAACCCTCCATTAGGGGGAGGAGGTTCAGGGGGAATGTGCAATCCCCAAAGTTTAGGGGGGTTTTGTGAAATTAACTGTTTATTTATTTCCATTCCGTAGTGAGTGTTATACACATAAATAGGTAATTGTATAGTCAAATAAATTTTCCAAACATATATATACATTATCATTATTTTTTCAGCACGACCATCTTTATATTATTTAGAAATTACTCAGCAGACAATATTAAGTACCTCTTTGTTCATAGTTGACCCTCAATACTTTATCATTCAGATTGGCGTTAGTGCACCCCAAGGTAGTGGGAAAACTACTCTTGTGTTTGCTCTAGATTATCTTTTCCGGCGCACTGGTAGGTAAGTTTACATCTTTTTGCTACATGGAATGTTCCTCTGTTTAAAGAATTCCTTGTTGATTTCTTCATATAGAAAAAAATCAGTTCCCTCTACAGACTTACAATGGCGAGCTGATATGACTTATCTCCCAGGAATTCTGCAACTTTATCAATAGACGATTTTTATTTGACTGCAGAAGAACAGGTAGAGATATCCTCGTCCCAACTCAATTTCCCTTTCCTGTGCCTTCCTTTTTCATTCTCTTATGTATTAACGCTTCTTTTCAGGCCAACTTAAGAAGTCAAAACCCTGGGAATGCTCTATTAGAGGTGCTAAAGGGGAAATTTTCATTAATTACAATATGCGCATTCTATTCTGTGGAAACTGTGTTCTGTGAAATTATTTCTTAATTACCTGTTACTAATTCATTCCAGTTACGTGGTAATGCGGGAAGCCATGATCTTCAATTCTCAGTTGATACACTTTCAAAATTAAGCAAACTGACGAAGGAAGGTACCCTTCTGTTGAACTGTTACGTGACTTTTAAGTCTATAGTTCTGTAATTTCTTATGATCGGAGTAGTTCTTAATTTTATTTTATTTTTGGGAAAAATGCTTCCAGCCCCCAAAAGCCAAGTGAACATGCTTCCCACCCCCAGGACTTGGTCAATGGGCGTTTTACCCCTAAAAATAAAGAATCTGTTCTCTGAGCCCCCAAAACACAAAACCCAAGACATTAAAACATGTGAAGACCATAATACCCTTCTCTCTCTCTTTCTTTTTTTTTATTAAAATATGATAGAGATTATTTTATTATTTTTGTTTTCTCTCTCTTTATCATGATGTACCAAGAGGATAGTTGAAATGATTGATGAAGATTATTTTATTATTTTTATTTTTTATTATTTTGGTTGTTTGTATTGGGAGGTTGTTAAAGTTACGGGTTGATTGTTAAGGTTACGGGTTGGTTGTTAAGGTTAAGGGTTTGTCGTTAAGGTTATGAATCCCCTCTCTCTCTCTCTCTCTCTCTCTCTTTCTTTTTTTATTAAAATATGATGGTGATTATTTTATTATTTTTGTTTTCTCTCTCTCTCTTTATCATGATGTACCAAGAGGATAGTTGAAATGATTGATGAGGATTATTTTATTATTTTTGTTTTTTATTAACCTTAACAATTAAACCCGTAACCTTAACAATTAAATCCGTAACCTTAACAATTAAACTCGTAACCTTAACAACAAATCCGTAACCTACACAACAAACCCATAACCTTAACAACAAACCCTTAACCTTAACAACCAACCCGTAACCTTAACAATCAACCCGTAACTTTAACAACCTCCCAATACAAACAACCAAAATAATAAAAAACGAAAATAATATAATCATTTCATATCATCAAAGAAACATCATGATAGAGAGAGAGAGAGGATTCACAACCTTAACAACAAACCCTTAACCTTAACAACCAACCCGTAACCTTAACAATCAACCCGTAACCTTAACAATCAACCCGTAACTTTAACAACCTCCCAATACAAACAATCAAAATAATAAAATAAACCTCATCAATCATTTCAACTATCCTCTTGGTACATCATGATAA
The DNA here is from genome assembly GCF_001876935.1 of Asparagus officinalis. NCBI lineage: Eukaryota > Viridiplantae > Streptophyta > Magnoliopsida > Asparagales > Asparagaceae > Asparagus > Asparagus officinalis. The sequence continues at coordinate 12,533,835 of NC_033801.1, read as the reverse complement.
AAAGAGAGAGAAAACAAAAATAATAAAATAATCCCCATCATATTTTAATAAAAAAAGAAAGAGAGAGAGAGAGGATTCACAACCTTAACAACAAACCCATCATGATGAAGAGAGAGAGAGAGAGAAAAATAATAAAATAATCCTCATCATATTTTAATAAAAAAAGAAAGAGAGAGAGAAGGGTATTATGGTCTTCACATATTTTAATGTCTTGGGTTTTGTGTTTTGGGGGCTCAGAGAACAAAATCTTTATTTTTAGGGGTAAAACACCGGTTTTGTGTTTTGGGGGCTCAGAGAACAAAATCTTTATTTTTAGGGGTAAAACACCCATTGACCAAGTTTTAGGGGTGGGAAGCACGTTCACTTGGCTTTTGGGGGCTGGAAGCATTTTTCCCTTTATTTTTTGTTGTTATTGTGAATGTGTGTGTATGCAAGACTGACATTTTCTTGTAATATCCAGGAATGAAGGCGAAACTCCCACGGTATGATAAGGTATATTAGGGTGCATACTTTTTTTCACTTGATTGTTATATTTTTTGTTTATTATGAACTTACTAGTTCTCTATAGTCAGCATATGGAGGGAGGGGTGACAGAGCTGATCCTTCAACATGGCCAGAGGTTAAAGGACCTCTTACGGTAAAAGTTATTACTAAATTGAAGATTTATCAATTGAAATAGAATGAGTAGAATTTTTTATTGGATTTTTATTTTTGATTTTGTCTTGTAAGTGGTATTATATATCTTTTACGCCTTGATCATTTAGGTTATTCTATTCGAAGGTTGGATGCTTGGATTCAAGCCTCTTCCAAATGATGTAGTGAAAGCAGTTGATCCACAGGTTAGTTCTACAAAAAAAAGTACAAATAAAGATCTTATCTTTACCAATTAACACATATTTCATCTTTATAAAAGCATAGCTCATGGTCTACTTTGTTCTCCAGCTTGAACTTGTAAACAAGAACCTTGAAGCTTATTATGATGCATGGGACAAGTTTGTTGAGGCATGGATAATTATTAAGATTAAGGATCCTAGTTGCGTGTATCAGTGGCGATTGCAGGTTAATATTGTAAAAAAAACAGAGTTGTAATTTAGTATACAACTGAATGGTTATATATTCTTTCTTATCCTTCTCTTTTTCATTCTTCATCTCATTTATAAATTTCAGGCGGAGGTGGCCATGAGGGCAGATGGGAAACCTGGCATGTCAGATGAGGAGGTACTCATGTCTGCTTGTTCTTAGTATCTCCAGTTATTATAGAATTTATATTTGTCAATGTGGAAATTTGTCAATGTGGGATTTTGTCAATTCACTTTAAAGATACAAGATCAGTAAGCTATAATACTTCAATCGATCTTTTTTTTATTACATGGTCACTTAAACTAACTTTGTGTTCTTCTCATGTAATCTGGAATTTGGTAAAATTTTCACCTATTATACTTTTTTGGGTGACAATTTGGACTATTAGTAGAAATATAGACCCTTAAAAAATTGCTCTCAAGGTGTAAAAAGATATCGTGGGTCCTTTTTATGTTAAAGGCTTGAAGAGTAATTACATAAATTACCTTGATCTGTATGAGCTATTCTACGATTATGGATTTATGGTCTAATTTGCCAAGGCTGTGAAGTTCAGTCTTCATACATGAAGTGATATTGTGCTTCTGCTTGCTTTAGATACTTGCTCAAATGAATGCTGCCTTTTCTCTTTGATTTTCAAAGATGACATTGCTATTGCGACAAATATAGTGTGAAAAATAATCTCCAAAGTATCTGAATTGGCTTTCTATACACATCTATCGATATTTGAATATACATTGAGTATCCTTATCTACTGTGCTGTATGTTCTATATGGTATCTGCTATGCTTATAACTTGCATAAATTATCTATATACCATCACTATTATGTGATAAATGTTATTAATATACAAGTGTTTCTTATTATTAGGGTAAATTTCACGTAACCCCCTCATCCATACCTTTAGTTGCACTAAACCCCTTATTTAATTAATAGCATAGACCATGGGGGTTATGTGCAATTTACTCTATTTGCTACCAGTGAATTACACTGAGTTTGATGAGCTTATGTAGAACATCTTGCTATTTCTCTTTTGGTATTTTTTGGATCGATGAATTGACATTAAATATCATCTTCCTATGTACGTTGGATATTGTAAGTGGATTCAAATAGCAGGTATTTTTGGATTGAGAGTTGAATACCAGAGTATTCATTTTGAATCCAACTTGTTTAGACCCCTAAATACAGGTTCCATTATTTATTTTTCTTAGGCAAGAAAAAAGTCTTTCTTATTGCTTCATATGTGTTCCAATATTTTCGCAGGTTTTGGATTTTGTATCGCGGTACTTACCAGCGTACAAGGCTTATCTTCCAGTTCTATACTCTGAAGGACCGAAAGGTTTAGATCCAAATCGTCTCCTTGTAGTTGAGATTGATGAAGCGAGGAATCCTATCTCATAGAATTGAATTCTAATTGTATGATAATAATGCTCCGTACTATCTATTTCCTCTTCTCTAGGTCTACTAAGATATGCTTCAATAAAAAGCGTCGTACAATTTGTAACTCTAGTGTGTTATATATATAGTTTTTTCTGAATTATTTTTTCTCTACAGTTTTAATTGTGTAGAACAAAACGGCCATTACATGACGACAGAAAAGAAATAAATACAGAGCATTATTCACATTAAAAAGGACAAGCTTGATGTGTTTTGAGCTAATTTTGTTGGTATGCTGAAAATAAAAGCTCTCATTTTCTTCACAGGAAAAATCTGAATGTCTCTATCTAAAACGGACAGTTTTATTAAATATGAATATTTTCTGCGTAGATAAGGAGGTTTTCAACACAAAGACAAACTGATGCTAGCTCGAGAGTTGCTTTCTATGCGCTGAGCATTAAATTTTCAAATTCTTTTTATTAATTGTGTATTTTAGCTACAAATTATCAGGTTTCGTCATAACAACATTTCTTTCTAAATTTTAAGAACACTTAAAAAAAGTAAATAATATTATGGAGATTATTAGAAATCAACAAAATTATCTGTCAAAACAAAATAGTCGCATTTCAGGCAATAATTCACAATACTTTCTTTCTTCTAATCAACTCTGACTTGTTGAAGAAATGAGGTTCAATAATGGTTCAATATTCAAAATTAGGGTCAAAATTTTTTTTTTATTCTAGAACAAATTCTTGTTCTTTTTTAATATCATATAAAAGGAAACAAAGAAATAGAATGCAATAGAATGCTCACGCCTGTAAAATGAAAACTTTGTCACATATGACATATTGGGTTACTTCCAAGTCTTATCAATTGTAAATTAATCTTACTTGAAGAATTTCTCAGGGTCAAATTTCACTTTGGACTTTTGTTTGGATCATTCACAGAGTTTTTTTTTTCTTTCAAGTTTTAAAATTGTTTTTATTTGGTTAACGCAAGTTTTTCTATTGAATATTATTCACTCAATGATCACCAATCTTGGAGTAGTTTGTGATCGGTTAAATAAAAAAGCCCCTAAATCTTTAATATTTCGAAACTAGTCCCTCAAATCATCAAAAAATTGCATTAAGCTTTTCAATTCTTATAACTTGATTTAAAAGCCCCTTAAGTCATCTAAAGTGCTATTAGTTCCTCAAATTTTTATAAGTTGTTTCAAGTTAATCCTACAATTAATAAAAGCAATGAAATGCAAGAATTGCGGAACCTTATGGCTTCCAATTATTTGAGGGAATAATTCCAAAATATTAAAAGATTGAAGGGGGAAAACAATGCTCATAGTGAGTAAGGTTCTTTCCCATTTTCACTCCATATTTTTCAGTCAGAAGGTAAACCATATTTAAAAATGGTAACGAGGGGGTACTTTGCATCTTTTTAAAAAAACTTTTCCAAATTTCTAAATTTTGTTACTCAAAAACATATCCTCCACTATCTTTCCACATTCTTGCATGACATCATTTAATATGAAATTAATATGGACCCACAAAATTATTGGGTTATTTTCTGGGTGTTGCACTTTAACCACCACGTGAACTTTACTCTGTCGTCCGCCTATTTAAATACAAGCACAGCAGGCTACCCTCCCACTTATTCGTTCTTCTTCCTCATCACTCTCTCTCTCTCTCATTTCTTGAAATCGAAAAATAAAAATAAAAATAAAAATAAAAATAAAAATAAAACCATTCGATCGGAAAACAAAATCACAAAAGAATGGATCCTTTCTTGATTCGATTCGTCCTCGCGGTGTTTCTCTCGTCCTTGATCGCGATCAGAGCTTTGAAGCGCAAGTCTCTGGATCGATCGGGAGCTCTCGCTGGGTTCTTGGTGATGGCGGTTCACTTCTGCGCCGGTTTCAGGTCCGATTCTTGAAGAAAGTGTGTTATTTTTTCTATTTTAATTTGTTTTTTCATAGGTTTTTGGCGTTTTTACTGTTGAAGGTTTGGATTTTTACTGCTGGTGTTCTTCTTCTCGTCGTCGAAGCTCACGAAGGTGGGAGAAGAGAGGAAGAGGAAATTGGAGGAGGATTTCAGAGAAGGAGGCCAGCGCAATTGGTGAGATTTCTTTAATGTGAAGTTTAGTCTTTTAGGTATGTTTGGGATGGAGGGTAGAGAGGGGGGGGGGGGGGAGAGAAATGTAATTTTAACCTTGTTTGGGTTTGCATTTAGGAAGGTGAAGGAGGGGGAATGGGAAAAAATTGTGCAAAAATGTTACTTCCCCTTCCTTCCCTTCCCTAATAGCCTGTTGGATGGAGGGTAGTTGCTTTGGCCTTCCATTTAGAAGGTAGGAGAGGGGAATAGGGGGGGGGGGGGGTGGGATTGAACTAAAATCTTACCCCCCAAATTGAGGGGTAAAGAAGGGGAAGAGAAGGAAGGGAAAATACCTTCCCTTAGGCATCTCCCAAACACACCATTAGTGTTTCTTTTGATTATCGATTTGGTTTTTGATATTAGAGCCCTGTTTCTGAGGAGAAATTTGGCATCGTTTGTATAACTACTGTGTCCTTGAGAGCATATGATGATTTTTTTTTCCAATAATTTAATGTTTCATTTATTGATTTCGATTTTGCCTTAGTCACCTGAAATCATGTGATTAATTAGTGGAGTTCTATGGTCAGGTTAGTTCTTCAACTGAAAGTTTGATTATTGATTTTTGTTTTGACTTACGACGACCACGAGCTTAAGGAGGGGAGATTTGTTTGTCCAAGCTGTTGACTTTGGAAGAATCTTGTGCATGATAATCTTAGAAGAAAACATTGTAGTAGATTTTAGATTTTGGATGTATCCAATTCAGGGCCGGCCCCGAGGTTTGGGTTGCCCTAGCCCATTTCAATTTTGGTTGCCTCTTATATTAAAAATTTGTTACGAACAACAACGATAAAAAATCTGATGAATACACGATATTAATCAACACGAATCTATTATCTAAACTGGTTCAACTTCTTGATTGAACTAGTTCTAAGCATCCAGTCATTAATGTTTATAAATAAAATAACAGATATTTTTTTAATAAAATAGATTACTGAAAGAAGATCGAGAAACAAGAACACCAATCAATTGCACGCAAGTGCTTTTCAAAATTTAAGACGCGGTTTGTTGGGTCAGAACATATTATGAGCACCTGGTTCACCACACATTTGTGTATTTCAAATACCCAAAGGGAGCAATCAGTGGAAGTCAAGGTATCAACTGGTATAGTGATAGGTATTGAATACTATTTGCTTACACTTACAGCCAGGTCGGTAGCAACCAAGCTAGTAACAGGTCACAAGCATGACGATGAAGAAAGCCTCCCAAACAAAACAATGAAAGGTTTACTACTTGCAAAACTATCCGCTGATAATGAAGTCAACGCTGTATGATTAGCCAAATGAAAGGTAAATATTATGCTATGGGCAACAAGAAACCCACACAAAGATGGCAATGCAAATAAAGATGCAACAAAACAAAACTAACTCCTACGATGAAGGTCAGTAGATGTGAGTCAAGCAGGTAGATCAATATCGACATTGCAACCAAGATAACTGCATCAAAGAAACTGAAGTTGACTCAGTCATAAAAACTAGATGTGATGTCCAAAAGGTTCTAGGTTCAAATCGAATAAGAAGCTAACTTCATCATTAGCTCGCTTATTGCAACAAAATAGGTATTAATGGATCTAGGTTCAATTAGCCACAGTGGAAGCAGGACTTCTGCTTAGAAATTCTGACTTAAGGAAATCAAGCAACGAGAAGATATAACAAATGCAATCAGAACTCAGCATTAAAATAAGGGAAAAGATGAGATCTTGATCGAATCCGTACCGTCTTCGAGAGGGACGAGGCACTCGTAGGAGATCTCGAACTGGAACCAATTGAGAAACGCCACAGGGTTGTCGAGTACTGTCACGTTCGTGATGTTGACCGCGCTCATCTCGAAAACCCTAGGCCCCCAAAACCCTCATCAACGCCCCCATCAAAACCCTAGCCGCCAAAATCGTCAGAGATAGAAGAAGAAAGCGGGAGGAGGCGAGATGATGGTCCGATTACAGCTGTTGATTTTGGCGGCTATTGGATGAGGGAAATATGTAGCTGCGGTCAGAAGAAAGGGATGGGTTGCCCTCCGGCCCTGGGTTGCCCCAGCCCCGGGGCTTGGTGGGCTTACCCCAGGGCCGGCCCTGATCCAATTCAAGATCCCTTCCCTGCTCTTTACAGTCGAGTACTCTACCAACCTTGAGTATAGTTGTTCACTTACTAAAGAGGGCTCCTTTCTTTAGAGGGATCCAAGTTCTAGAAGGTGATATGTGTCATTCCCCAGGAAAACAAAAGAAATGCAAGTGGGAAAGAAAGGAAAAGTATGACGAAGATAAGAGAGAATTTTCCTAACTAAAATGGTCACTGTATGACGTTGCTGCGGTAATATAATTTTCGAAATGGTTGGATCAGGTTCATCTGAATTCATTAAGGCTCAAATAATTTGGGCATTGAACGTAGGTCATACATGGGTTCAGTCCTGAAGTTAGGGCTATGACTTATGAGGAGAGCGCAAGAGATGATTTAGCAGAGCCGAAGGGGCGTTTTTTTCCTAGGCAGAAGAGCTATATCTGGAAGTGTAGAACTTCAAGTTCCGGAATGGAGTTGCTAGGAATTTATGCTTATGCTGATGATGAAAATAGGGAGATGCATTGACTTAGGTGGAGTTGTGGAATTAAACAGACACAATAAGTGAAATGTCACAGATTAGATGAAGTCTCTAACAGTTAGTTCGTGAAGAATAAGGTCTATCATTAAGTTGACATTGCTCCAGGGAAAAATTTAGTTGACAACCGAAACCAGATTCATGGTCTCCAATTGCACACGAAGTGGAGGATTTTCTAGTCCTTATTGTAATCAAAGTGTAGGGCTTGATTGTTGGGGTCCAGGCTGAATGGAAGAGTGAAGGAGCTCATCCTGAGTTAGCCTGGTAACGCTTTGTTGACCAGTGAAGGGGAAGGAAGAAATTTTGAGATAATCTGAGAGAAGAGAAGAAAAACACAATGGAATGCATGTTGCTCAGGGCTATGTATCATGTAGTTCTGCACCTCTCTTGCAATTTGCTATGTCCATCAAATTTGGACCTCACCTATTACGTTCTTCAATTAGATTCTTCCTCCAGATTGCTTCTCGCATCTCATATCATTAAGGAGTATTTTGCTTTCCTTGTTACCTTGCTTCATTAGCTAAAAAGAACTCAACTTCATTAATGAAAGAAAATATAAATAATGTTCACGTGTCATTATTACGTTTGCATACTTCTATAAGATAGTACTTGTTTAGAATTATCAGATAACCAGTTTATTCCAGCTTATCTGTTGTAGTGTATATCAAGCTAACAATGTACATCAAGAAAACTTAACATTGATGAGTACAATAACCTTTTTTCCCTACTTGAACAAACTGTTAGTGACAACTGTCCATTGGATATAAATCTATCTATTACAAGTTCTTTGCAAAGGGACATTCCTTATACTGATCTAGCAAATATGATTGTTAGAAAATCTTGAAATGGTTGCATCAAACTTTTTATCTCAAATTTGTTTGATTCCTAGATTGGAAGTTTTATTGAGGTCCAAAATTCTGTTATGAAGCTTAGCTTCCCTCTACAATTCAAGTTCTTTTACGATTTTAATCCATCAAACATTAGGATAGATGTATTTATATGGTTTGGTTAATGTGACACTTTGTTGTAACTAAGGCGCGTGACTAGGCTTCCATTTCAAAAGTCAGAAAAGTCAGAATATGCAAACTGTGCCTTCATAATATGACACTTCATCGCAACTAAGACATGATTAAGGCTTCCACTTCGCAAGTCAAACTATGCAAATTATGCCTTTATAATTGTCGGTTGTGTTTTCTTCCACATTTCTAATATGGAATCTGCCTCATTCACAGGGTGCAGGTTCTATCCAACAGTGCAATTGCGACCATTATGCTGCTTGTACTCGCCCTGTATCAGGAACAGCAATGGTGCCTAAACACAAAAGAATCAATTGTTATAACTGGCCTTATTGGTGGAATTATTGGACATTACGCCTGCTGCAATGGTGATACTTGGTCATCAGAAATTGGAATACTGAGCAGTGGAGAACCTCGTCTTATCACAACCTTCAAGGTATATATATTTTATTTTCAGTTGATAATACATCACCTTCAAATTCAACAGAGTGGTTAACTAGTCTATCCATGTTGGCTTTTTCGGAGCTCTTGTTTGTGCTAGTGGCTATTTCTTCATACATGTGGTTATCTGGAAGGTACAACTTCAGGCTTTTGTGGCTGTGGCTAATGAATGGCAGGACCCCAAGAAATATATTCTAGCTCATCATTCAAGTGCATTCCCTCCCTTCCCTCCACACTCCTTCCCCCTCTGCACACACATAGTGGGAGAGGGGAAAGGTATTCTCATGTTGCATCTTATTATAAACTCCTGATAAACTCTAAGCTCCAAATAGAAATCCTGAACTGATACATGTTTGTTACTTATGCTACATCTAATAACAAACATATGCTTTAAAGTTGTCCACTCTGAAAATGGATTTACAAACAAGCCTTATAAGTTCTAAGTTCCAACTCATGCCAATGTGGATTTAAATGCAACTGTAATTGTTTACAATTTAACTCGTTACATTTGAAATCTGTTTTTATGCAAGTAGGACTGATTACTTAACTGTGAAGGATATCGTGCATTTTCTTTTAAGTTTTCTGTATATTTTTCCATTATAAATGTTTTTGTTCCAATTAATTAGTCTCTCTAAATGATCCTCTTCCTTTTCAGTTTGCTTACATTATCTGTTTTCATGTTTGGGTGGCAATCATATTTGAAGGGCAATCCTATTTGACAGAAAACATGCCTTAACATAAATCTCCTAAGTGGTGGTCATTTCAGATACTAGTTTGATTGCAGATTATTCTTGGACTGGTATCTTTCTCATTTTCACCCATTTTAACTTTTTGATTAAGTTTGAGTATTCTCAACTCTCCCATAGATCATTAAACATTTCCAACAAAGTTCATGAACCGAAGCAGCACACATGATAGAAAGAACCCTACAATGCAACTATTCTCCTACATATGTTTGTCATAAATAACCGACAGGAGGTTAAACATCGCTCTCATTTTGTACAAAAGGAGTTATAGATTTCCTATCATTTAATGTTTGTCTGATGACATTTCCATGTGTTCATAGCCATTGCTACCTACACTTCGACTGCCAAACTGTTAGAAATAGTCTTTAGCAAGGAGATGGAGAGGTGCAATGTGCCTCTCGCAATTTGAAGCAAAGAACACCAACTCCCTGCCCACACCCTCCCTTCCTGTGGCAGACACAAAAGTTGTGATAATGAAACAAATAAAAACAATGCAAAATGCCCTTGCGTATTTACTATTTATACGTTGAGGCAGAATTTGCTTGTTTATCAACCCTCAATGATTTTTGCCCTCAGCCATCTGGAACTTAAGCAACAATATCTGTGGGATCTTTATAATAGTCAAATATGTGTTATCTGAACATTGCATTTGGATTTTTTTTTTCAATATTTAGTTATGACAAAGTTGACATGATGATTACATTCAAGCAAGGTTGGATATAAAAATGTAAAACACAACCTGATGTTCACTTATCCAGGTGATGTGATATTGTGCTTTGCGTCCAGTTACATATCTTGAACGAAACAGTTATTAAAAAAATACGAAGAAAAGGGAAACTAAGAAATATAGGGGAAAATAAAATAAAAGCAGTATGACATGTCATTAACTGTGCTTTTTAATAGCTGGAATTTCATTCCACGTGGAGAATGCTGTAATATTTCAAGGTGACTACAAATGTGATTTTTAATTGTGATATTATTATTGTAATCAGATATTATATCCAATTTGTATTAGGGTCTTACATGGGATGTCACTGGTCTTTCTCATACCTTATTAGAAAGCAGATCAGATTGGCTATAAAGTTCCAGCAAACAACAATTTATTGTTTTTGAAATATTGAGATCATGCAAAACTGAATACTCTGAATTCGTTTTATCAGAAAGTTCGGAAAGGTACAAATGGTGCGGTCTCCAACGAAGGTCTTCTAGCCGCCGCAGCAGCTGGCTTTGTTGTTGGGCTGGCTTATGTTGCGGTGGGGTTGGTATCAGCTGAATGTGCTAGTGATGCATCTTGGAGGCAACTCCTAGTTATACCTCTTGCCACAGCATCTGGCTTGTTGGGAAGTCTTATCGATTCATTGTTGGGTGCAACAGTTCAGTACAGTGGATACTGCAATGTCCGCCGTAAGGTAACATATTGAGTTTCATCAATCCCTTTGCCTCCAAACCTTAAAAAGTTGCACGGGTTCATTCTGTAAGAACATTTGTTTCCCTAGTTTTTAATAGACTGTGATTTTGCTGTTGTGTAGGTGGTCAGCAAAAAATCACCAACCGTGAAGAGAATCTCTGGAGTGGACATCCTCGACAATAATGCTGTGAATGCAGTATCAATACTGCTCACCTCACTGCTTACAGGGCTAGCATGCCTGTACATCTTCTAAAGGCTTCAATAGTTGAGCAGGCGATTCTTTTCTTCGGCAATATTCTCATTCCCTTTGGTCGGTAATACTGTCCCTGATACGGGAAAAACCTCAGAAATGGTTGTAAAATGCTTGTTGTTGTACCATAAATGTAACGCGCAACACAAATTGTAGAAGAGTTTTGAAGGGTTCTTGGATCAAGTGGATGGTGGGCTAATCATCAAACTAGGATCCGCGTGCCACATCCAAAGGTATCGGGGACCATTGCCTGAAGCAACAGAAAGTTGCATGTGCTGCTATGTACAACTATTTTTTCGATGCTGAAGACTCTGCATGTTACCCTGTGAATTAGATTGTGCATCGTAAACATATCTTGTTTGACCTGCTGAATGTAAGACTCTGCATGTTACCCTGTGAATTAGATTGTGCATCGTAAACATATCTTGTTTGACCTGCTGAATGTAGATAGCTAATGAGCCTTACCTAAGTGGGATTGTGCATCGTAAACATATCTTGTTTGACCTGCTGAATGTAGATAGCTAATGAGCCTTACCTAAGTGGTGTCTGAGTCTGCAGCAAATTGATGAGGTTATGTGCAGCATTTTAACAGAATTGGACGGAACTCGATCAAAGTTAATTGTCGTGATAGAAGCATGCTAGGACTATCCGTTCTACTTTCTTTTCCTATTTCCTTCTGAGAAGTTGATTGGAAGCAATGTAGAGATTAAATGTAGAGATTACACCGTGATTTAAGCCCGTAGGATACTTCGCCAAATTGATCGTCTATTCCAGCCTCCAGCTACCAATAAAAACATTCAGAAAATCTGACTAACAGCGCCTAAGAAAAAGTGGGAGAAATTGCCTAATTACTCACGTAAACCAAACATCTAACGACAGCATAAACAGCTTAGGTCTATCAGCCAATGATCATAATGAATCGCAACCAGTACTCTTTCTCAAGGTTATTATCTCTACATCATCTGCATAGCTCAACTATGAACTCTTATCTAAACTTCCAATATGGGAGAACAATAAGTCGGATCAAAATAAATTTTCAACAGGGAAACAAGAACCAACAGGATTACCCTGGGCATCTGCCATGTATTCTCTCGGCAATTTCGGCTTCAGTACAGACCCACTACCCTCCCACAAACATGATGCCTTCTTCCAACAGCACCAATTCAACTTTAGTTACAGCAAGAAGATAATAGTAACAATATTACCATAATACAAAAGAAGCTAAAAAAATCAAAAGGGGGAAAAAAACAAGAACCTCCAGAACATCCCCTGCTTATCTCTTTAACTAAGAGAAGTGGCAACACGAGAAACTGGAACTGGCCTCACCAGGACGGCAGTGTTCCCAGTCACCGGCTTTGAGGAGGCAGCAGCCTCCAGTCGCTCCCATGTAATCCTCCGCTTCTCTTCTATCGATTTCTTCATCTCTTCCTCATCCTCGAATTTTCTCAGGCACTCGGAGAATAGATCCTCGTCCATCTCAGATAGCATCTTTCTTGCGTTTATTGTGAGGTTAAGAACTGCTTGGTTCCAGTGGTTCTTGGAGTTCCTTTCTATGGCTGGAACAATGAGGGGCATGATCACGTGACGGTTTTGTGCAACCATGCCAATTATGTGGTCATTGTTCCAAAGGAAAAGGGCCCTTTCAGCAACCTGAAATTTTAAGCATTGCATATTCAGTGATAAAGCAGTAAATGAGCAACAACATAAATGCTGCTTGAACATTGATTTATATACGCAATGGTTCTTGCTGATTAAGTTGTCTCCAGTAGACAGTTTGACTGCTTTTTATATGATAGAACAAAGCTAATCGAAGAAACTAATGCACCAAGCAGCGTGATACAATAACTTCATGAGAAGATTCCAGTGGAAAAACGAAAAACCAAAAACATATGTTATCATCATCACCGAACACTTCCCGTCAACATCATAATTAGATTCTACCTCCTTTTTGTCGCACCATAGATGAACTTGTTAGGAATATACAAGAGGGCCTAAGGTGCAAGTTGTTCCCAGTCACGTCATTTTGCCAATGATACCACATCTGTTGACAAGCCTAGAGTATGCAAATTTAAAAGTAGAAATATGGAGAAAGAAGTTCTAGAAACTGCATGATTTGGATTCAGCATTACAGAGAGATAGCACACTTGAAATGTAGCTTTGGCAGAACTATAAAATGCGAGTTTCAAATGTATGGCCAAAAATACAGAAGAGTGATAATTTCATTACTCAATCTTTTTGTAGCACAAGAGCTTTCATTAATTGGGATCAAAAACTCATAATGATTTCAGAAGGATGTCGTCGGAATCTACCAGAGAGTTATGAGTATATTTAACTGTCAAACGTTCATAAAGTTGAACTAAAACTTCTATAAGAATGCTACACAAACCGACCAATATTAAGTGGTAATGACACTTCAGAAGCAACATGCCAAATCAGTACAGCTGGCATGATAATATTGAGATAGATGAGCAGTAAAATAGATAGACTAATAAGTGAGTACACCTATAATCAGTTACTGACAGCTTTATAGAAAAGTAGATGATGGATTCATTTAAAATGGTTAAGACATGCAAAGAAGACCAATGGCTTTCAAAAATTAAAAGATGGTAATAGGATCATAGTTGAATGCTAGTTATGACTATGGATAGGCTAAGACAAACATAGTCTAACCAATCAAATAGGCATGAAGTGATGAAAAGGGATTCATTTAGCCAACCCGAACTACGGGCATACAATATTTATTGATGTTGTTGGCATTGCAACACCTAATTAAACAACATAATACTTCCTGACATGATGAGTAGGCAAATGCAACAAATCGTAAACCTTGAAGAAAACAATCATGGGTCATCTGCGGTGACAATGGTCGATGACAAGAAACAATATGACTACTTCAATCAAATATAAATGTCAACGCAATGATATGCAAGTCTCTTTCTAGTTCCAAAGCAAATTGTATTGCACAAACATCTAAGAAATAACTCCATACCTTCACAAGGAACTGGGTCCAGGAGCATAGCTATTGACAGAAAATTGCATAACGCAAAAAGAAAATGCGAACAGGAGGTAGAGAGGAATTCAAATATCCTAGTTTCAAGTCCTAAAGGGCATACAAATTACTGCTCTTTAGAAAATACTACCAGAAGAAATTATAGTTATTCAAAAGAACAAGAAGACTGTAGCCCAACAATATTAAAAAAAATGAGTGCTTTGCATTGCTCACATTGGAGCTCAGCAAAGTAGTTTTTCCATGTGAGGAGAGTGAAAAAGGCTAGTCCAAAACTCAGTCCCTTGATACAAACTGGGATTTTATATTCCAACATGTCACATTCTATGAGGTTTTATGCTTGTAAGATAATGGTCATATTAAGAGGGTTTACCAGAGACCATACACACTTCAGGACTCTTCCTAGCTAGCCTAATTCTCTATATTTTGCTTGTTATCTTACCAATAAAACATATCAATTGGACTTATTATCATCATAGAAGCATTGTGACATAAACAGGCTTCTCATTGAGTGCAACTCCAGATGCAAGGCCCCATGGAAGCATTCACAAATCTTATCATCACCTATAAGCTAACACAGATGATAAACCCTACAGGTTGGTGCCAAATTTGGTGAGGAAGCATGGATAAAGGAGGGGCTTCCCAAAAACCATATTATATTTAGTTAGCCTATAGATAAACTACTCTATCAGCTCTTACTGGAAGGATGATTATGCTCATATAGCAAAACAGAAACCCTTGAACTAAAAGGAGAATTACAAACTAGAGGAAGATGATAAACTTCTTATAAATAATCCTATACCATATTGATTCTGGTCCAAATCCGACCACTGACTATAAGAGTGTCTTGTTGCAAGTGAAACAGACTTGTTGTTTAGTAGTTTCAGGCTTTCAGCATTAAGCAAAACTACTAATGTGCACTTTCCAATCAAGCAAGGAGAATATCATTTAGTTGCCAAGATGTTTCAGTTATACAACTGATACATCATGCAGATCAAGGAGGGATGGAACCATGAGAGAAAGATGCACTTGCCATATTCTTTATCACTTTCAGTAAGATATGAGACCCAGATCATTTCATGTTAATGCAACAATATTAAATAAAACCCCAATTTGGAATTAGTTAACAGCAATTCAGGTTGAATTGACCAATAACTTAAAAGATTAAGAAGTACTATCTATCATATTATTTAAAAACAGAAACCATGCAACTCTTGTATTATCTGTGAACAATAAACTATTAATTATCTGTAGAAAGTTGTAGCCAACAGATCGAATGCGTAATTGCACTGTAGCAGCGCTTTTTCTCCTTACTATAGGAAGGTGGAGTTCAAAGACCTTTTACTAATTTGTCATGAAAACTACAAAACAGAAATCAAAATGATGATTCAAAGTACACAAACAAGTGTTGTTTGAGAGCCAATTTACAGACTTAAAGGTTCATGCAATAGAAACCTAGAATTAAGAGAGGACTAGGTGCACCAGGTAGAAAGGAAAGACGGTGATTTACCTGAAAATGGGAGCTATTGAGGCAGTACCCAATTCTCCGGAATAATGGGACCATACACTTCTGGAACTCCACCACATTTGTTGATTCCAAAACTTCTTCCAACTCGCTTAAAAACATCACCTCCTTCTGACTATTTGTCACTGGCCAATACTTCAACAAGCCCCTGATAACTGTACTAGCCAACTTTGGCTCCTTCTCTACAAACTGAGTCACACAGTAGGTCAACTGCTGAAGATAAGTCCCCACTGACTTTGGTTTGTGCAGAGGAATCAAAGCTCTCCATAAGAAAATCTTGTGCTCTTCCTTTAATGGCAGAGCAAACCCACTTATCACACTCCCAAAAACCTCCAATAATTCTCCAATCCCATTATGCCTATCGGTTTCAAACACAAACCGATAAAATATATTGCTCACCGACTTCCGAATGAAAGGCCGGTGAACCATAAACTTCCCATATAACTTATGCAATATAGTCTTCAAGCAATCCCTCTCTCTTGGATCCTCTGAATCAAACAACTCGAGCAATCTCAAAATGAAGGAATGGTCAAAATACTTCTTCGCAACCTTTGCATCGAGCAAGGTGGATCCAACTAACTTAAGCAGCAAATCATACACCAACTGCAAATGCGACCAAGCTGGATCAAACATGGGCTCTTCTTCTTCAGCCTCCCCTCCACCCGAATTTGATCGGTAATTTGGAGGGAAAGCCCTAAACAAGTTGGCTGCAAACATCTTGCAACTTGCCGAAATCATCTGCTCGGTGAATTTAGGGGGACCCGTATTGACATATTCGATAAGATCAATAAGGGTATGCTTCTTTATATCCTTTTCGGCAAGATTTTTATTCGGGTCGGAGAAATCAAAGGTTGCACAACAAAGGGTCAGCTTGCTAATAAAAAGGTTGGATTTTTCTTGGCTGGTGACATCCTTGAAAGCTAACAGAGGCTCAATTCCAGCAACAAAGTTAGACGGGAAGACAGCAGAAGAGGTCCTCTTCGGATTGGCCGAGCGACCGCCAGCAGCATTGTTGCTGTTGCTGATTGATCGCTGGATTGAGTTCTCATCAGAGCTGCCACTGTTTGAACGATGGTGATGATGGTTTGAGGCATCTGAATGTGAACTGGATTTAGCTGATTTTTTGGGCAATTTGCTGAAAAGTTGCTTCCACATGGTGATAAATCCGATAAGGCCACAAACAAAAACCCTAGACCAACATTAACAGCCGTACTGTTCGAATTTCAAGCGGAAGGAACCTAAATTGATTCAAATGAAGAATACAGTACTAAGTTTACTTGTAAGGGAATGATTCAGAACCCTAGATTCCACGATGAAACAAGAAAAGAGGCAGCTTTTTTTGACCTTTTAACTGCAATCAACCGCATAAACCCCGAGACAAATCGCTACGTATTACTAAAAAAAGGAAAGGAACCATAAATTTCAGCAATGTCGTTACACTGGAACAGGAAAAAAACCCCTCAAATTCCTAGATCTTGAGCAAACAAACCCTAGAAATTACCAGAAACAGCCAAATTTTCGAAGATCTGAACAAATCGAAGGAAAAATCTTGAGATCTGGCGATAAGAATCATGAAGGGATGAAGACGCCGGCGAGATCGGCCAATGCCATTGAGATCGGATTAGATCTCGAGAGCTTGCGAGACCGAGACAGAGAGCAGTGAAGACAGATAATGGACGAAGAGCAGAAAAAATTTAGATATAGCCCCTCAAAAATTTCTTATTGTACTATCAAACCGTTTAAAAATGATTGAAAGGGACAGTTCTAACCTGCGCCGGCGTCATCCTTCGTCTATCTGGACCGTTAATTTCCTCGATCTTGTCCACGTGGCGAACGAGGATCTTGGGCGCCGTTTAGGAGATAATTGAGGTGTAGCTTAGCTTATATGGTTCTCGTGAAAGGGACAAGTGTACCTCGTGTAAGAGAGCGGGTAGATGGAAATAATTCGAGGGTGGGGGGGATAGCGGGTAGACCGACATGAGGACCCCAGGATTTGATAAGTTTTGTTATTATTTTATTAAAGGATGGATTAGATGTGTGATGTGACATTTGCTGGGGTTGAAGGCTTCAGATAAATTCTTAACTCACATCTCTCACTTTAGTTATTAAAAAAAAAGCCTTAAAACATATGCTTAAGTAATAAATGATCTTTATCTAATAAGTACCTTACGTAACTTAGGGTCTGTTCGTTTGCCTAAAAAAAAAAGAGGGAAATCAAAGAAATGAAAAACTATTAAAATGAAGAATTGTTTTTGGAGTGTTTGGTTGGCTAAAAAAGAAGGAAATCAAATAAATAAAATTGAAATGATGTTAGTTGTCACCTATTATTGGATGATGTTTGTGATTTTTTAAGAACACTAGTTTTGGAGTGTTCGGTTGGCGAAAAAAAATAAGGAAATGAATTATAAGAAACCTATTTCCTGTAGTTTCTTGTTTTCTTTTGTTCGGTTCATTCTTAAAAATAAGAAATGAAATGAGATGAGATGAGTTGTCATTGTATTATTGGGTGATGTAAAGAAAGATTAAGAAAAGTGGTTTCATAACTTTTTGGGATGAAAATGAAGAAATGAAATGTTAATGAGATGAGGTGAATTGTTATAATATTTTATTGGATGATGTGAGTGATTTGAAATGATGAGAAGAGATGAGTTGAGTGATGTTTGGATGAAAATAATATTTTATTAGATGTGATGGATGAGTTGTTAGATGAAAATAATATTTTATTAGATGTGATGGATGAGTGGTTAGATGAAAATCATATTTTATTAGATGATGTGAATGAGTTGTTGGATGGAAATAATATTTTATTGGATGTTGTGGGTGAGTTTTAGGGATGGAAATGGAGGAAATGGTGAGTTTTGAGATTTTCACCATTTCCATTTTTATTTCTTGGTTTTTAGAAAACAAACGAACAGGCCCTTATTAGAAGACATCATCCAGCAAGATCATGTCTACATAACTTTCATCTGGGAAATTAATACAAAAGCGGATCACATGGTGAGTTTATATTCCACATGGTAATAGTACAAGCCGCTTACATTTTTGACGCGTAAAGTGTTTCCTATCAATAAATCCTTATTGTGTCTATTCCGATAGTTATAACAATATATATTTATAGTATATATATATATACTATAAAATACTTTATATAATTAATTATTATGGTACTATATATAGTAAAAAATGCTTATATATATACCTATATATATATATTACTATAGTATATATATATATATAACTAAGTACTGATATAACAATCAAGCCCCGCTACATTTTTGACCCGTGCCGTAAGTGTTTCCTAATGCATAAATTATTGTGTCATTATTCGATATATATATATATATATATAGTATAATATAATATATATATATATATATACTATATCAATATATATCGTAATATTATATATAATATATTACTTACGTATAAATACAATGGTGGATATAGAATGAATCTAATCCTACGGTGAGGCCCCCTCCCAACTAGAAGCCTCCTTCAATTTTTCCTAAAGGACAGCCGGCCTACCAAATCACTACCATTTCTTAGATTTTTTTTAACAATTGCTCCGTTGAACTCTGGATCTCACCACGTTCTTAAGCCAAACACACCATTTTAGGTGAACCCGGTTGTTTTTGACCCTTTTATGCCACTTGCCTGCAATTTTAAACGGTTCGAATTGAATAGAACTTTTTGCATCGGCTCAAGAATAGTCAAAACAACCGGTTACCCATAATTGTTTGTGTTTGGCGTTTAAGAACGGTGTAGATCGAAGGTTAACTGGACGGGCGGATCGCTAAAAAAAATGTTAGAAATTATGTGATTTTAGGCCACGTCCTTAGGTGGAGCCTAGGGTGTCAGCCTTAGATTCACTTTTCCTATATATATATATATATACTATAGTATATATATTAATTTATATATATATATATATATATATATATAATATATGTATATATATATACAGTTCGTTTCTCATGCGGACCAGTGCGTACGCATTCAGCCTGTTTCAGTGATTTTAGGGTTTTTTTGAGAAAATCCTCCGACAATGGTAAGCGAGCTCGTGATCGTACAGCGGGGACTTTTTTGAAAAAAATCACCAAAATCAAATCCCCATCCTCGTGACTCTCTCTCTCTCTTCTCGTTCCAAAACCCTTATCCCCAAAATCAAATCCCCATCACCCTTCTCCTCCTCCATCAAGCCACCGACCTACACCAACTCCGGCGACCGCGACATCCCTATCACCGCCGACGAAGACGCCGACGCCCAAACACACGACACTGACGCCGACGCCCCCAAACACCCTTCTCCTCCGCCTCGTCGTCGACTCCTCCTCCGCCGCTGCTCCGCCCCGTCGCCAACTTGTCTGCGAGGTTCACTGTAACAACTCATCTCAGGCTCTTTCTCTTCTCTTTCCTCAATTTTTTTTGAAATATACTTTAAAATTGATGCTTAAGATATATGCTGAATCTAGTTAAAGATGAATTTGTTTCGGATTTGAGCTGGAATTTGGTGTTTGTGGGTCTTATGCTGTTCAATTTGGTCAATTATTAGTAAAAAATCACATCTTGTTAAGTAAATCGGAAGATCAAATTTGGTTTATTGTTGGTTGAATCATGAAAACCCTTATCTTGATCTAAATGGGTTAAGAGAGAGAGATTGAAGCAGCAAAATGATAAAAAAAATTTTGTTTCAATTTTATATTAGATGAATTTTCTAGCATTGGTTAGATTCATTAGGGATAGTTTCATTTTGTTTATTGTACCATCTCTCTTTGTTGAAATGAAATGCAAGATTCATTTGATTAGAGTATTTAATCTCCATTTTGTTTGCATCTATGCTAGTGACAGATGAATCGTTTTCTATACCTTTGTTATGATGTAAGTCTTTATTCTGTTTCAAGCTTGCTTGCTTGCTTGTTATGAATGTAAGTTATATTCTATTTCTTGTTTCCTAACTTATATTTGAAACCTTTTAGGTGGATGTCTCTTTGACTTTTCAGGTGAACCTTGCTGGTCTATTGTTGCTTACAGTGTTGAAGATGTTGAGAGGTTTTTCAGGGAAACCATTGAGAATAGGTTATCATTTTTACTCACTAGTATATCCCTATAATGTGTGTAATGTTGCTTGAGAATAGGTGGGCTCAGCTTTATCTATCATTTTAGCTTGTATCATATATTTTCAAACAGCTATGATGAATTGACCTGGTCGACATGTAGCGTGAATAATCCTTTTGATTGTGTAGAATAGGAGTGCCCATTTATGTTGAAGCTTGATATCTACAGCTTACCAGCTTGATATAGAGTTTGACGAAGGAAGTATGTTGTGGAAATGGCTAACTGTTATAGCTTTTTTGTTGTCTTTTTGTTTAGCCATGAAAGAAATTATGTGATGCAACTTGATGTGGTGGAATGAAACAAGACTTTGTAAGTGAGGAAAATACTTTGATGGCCTATGTACTTTGATGTGCTGGAATGAAACAAGAAATTATGTTATGTATTTTGTGATCTTAGTTCGTATCAAGAATATGGCCTCATTTATTGCTCTTGTGTTTATTTTCATTTGGGCCTATGGACATGTAAAGGCATTGTATGTTCTTCCGCTAAAACAATATAAGACAGTTAGATATGCATTTTATTGTTTCGTGTGTTTGGATTATAATTCTATAAGTTCAGTTACGTATGCATGTTCATGTAAGGGCAGTGGACATGGTCACCAGTGGACATGGTTATCTTAGTTTGGATTAAAATTTGGACTCAGTCACAGCTTTTCAACCAGTAACATATAATTTGGACTCAATCCTAGCTTGACATGGTTATCTTAGTTTGGATTAAAATTTGGACTCAGTCCCAGCTTTTCAACCAGTGACATATAATTTGGACTCAGTCCCAGCTTTTCAACCAGGAACTGTTTCAGAACTTGTTTCTTTACACCAATGACTTGCAGTATAATTTGGACTCAGTCCCAGCTCTTCTACAGTGTACACCAATGACTTGCAGAACACCAAAATCTAACATATGCTATAATACAGATACACCAATGACTTGTTTCTTTACAAGCTGTTACAGTTAAATAAAGATACACCAAAATCAAACAAAGTAATAATACACATATACCAAAATCAAACATATGCTATCGATCACGCTAGCTAAATTCAGGCTGAAGCTTTCTGAAGCAGATGATATTATGAAATCCATTAATCTGTTAAATTAAAATCCATCAATCTGTCAAACATATGCCACTTCATGCAGTTGCTCCTGCTGCCGCCTTCTCCTAACAAGAAGTCCAACAAAGCCAAAAGCTCAGCATCATCTTCCATGTCTCAAAACACTGACGCATATCACCATCTCGATATGTTACTGTTGATCGTAGACACTACACCAAAAAAGAAGGAGATTAGAGTGCATTCTTCCAATTAATTTAATACAAGTGAATCCAACAAAATGTAATTAAGATTTAATAACTGAAACATTGCAAAAGGAAACAAACAGAACAACCATGTAATACCTGTGCGTTAATGTGTCTCCCAGGATCACTGTATAGCAACTTTGTAGCCTTTATGTGTCTCCCAGGATCCAAAAAAGAAATCCTCACCTCCCGGTCTTGTTGAGGCTTTTTCCTTGCACCAAAGCAGCACCAACTCATGTCGAAACGTGTTTCTGAAAATGTTGCCCTGTATAATTTGGATGCACTCTGTAGATATACAAAGTATTAATTCATTTTGCCAGCCCCGATACAATGAGTAAAGATTAGAAAGTAAATATGGCGTGTCCATTTCTTACGCAAACATGTAAACTTGTCTAATTATTATTTTCTTTAGTTACGTCAAATATTGTCGAATTAAAAATATGTAACACGGAGCTTCATCAAATTCTCCAAAATTGAACCAACTATGACTAAGATTGGCATGTAGGAATATGTAATCATAGATGCAGTGAAGCTAACAGCTTACTAACGTCCATGGAAGCCCAAGTCACCACATAATACTCAAATCTAATGTCGTCGATGAAAATTATGTACTGTATCTTCCCTTTCCTATAGATGATCAACCCTCTTAAAAAGACAGAAAAATAATCATTAGATTGTTAATCAGCGGAAATCCACCAATTCCATTAGCACATAGAACTATTAGATCCAATATTTTGCAAAATTTGACGACTTTTATTCATCTGAACTAAACTAAGGACATGATGTGCACCCCCTGGAAAAATCTACAAAAATGCATAAATAGATATATCCTCCATTGAAAATAACATATGCAGATAGCCAAGAGCTGATCCAATAAATAAATAAATAATAAAATGTATACATATGGATACTTGTACGTAAATCTGATGAATACATATTAATCACCCAATTCATGTCAAACGTAAAATGAAACTATCCCTAATGAATCTAACCAATGCTAGAAAATTCATCTAATATAAAATTGAAACAAAAAAAACTTATCATTTTGCTGCTTCAATCTCTCTCTCTTAACCCATTTAGATCAAGATAAGGGTTTTCATGATTCAACCAACAATAAACCAAATTTGATCTTCCGATTTACTTAACAAGATGTGATTTTTTACTAATAATTGACCAAATTGAACAGCATAAGACCCACAAACACCAAATTCCAGCTCAAATCCGAAACAAATTCATCTTTAACTAGATTCAGCATATATCTTAAGCATCAATTTTAAAGTATATTTCAAAAAAATTTTGAGGAAAGAGAAGAGAAAGAACCTGAGATGGGTTGCTACAGTGAACCTCGCAGACAAGTTGGCGACGGGGCGGAGCAGCGGCGGAGGAGGAGTCGACGACAGGGCAGAGGAGCGGCGGAGGAGGAGTCGGTGACGGGGCGAAGGAGTGGCGGAGGAGGAGTCGACGACGGGGCAGATGAGCGGCGGAGGAGGAGTCGGCGACGAGGCGGAGGAGAAGGGTGTTTGGGGGCGTCGGCGTCGGTGTCGTGTGTTTGGGGGCGTCGGCGTCTTCGTCGGCGGTGATAGGGATGTCGCGGTCGCCGGAGTTGGTGTAGGTCGGTGGCTTGATGGAGGAGGAGAAGGGTGATGGGGATTTGATTTTGGGGATAAGGGTTTTGGAATGAGAAGAGAGAGAGAGAGTCACGAGGATGGGGATTTGATTTCGGTGATTTTTTTCAAAAAAGTCCCCGCTGTACGATCACGAGCTCGCTTACCATTGTCGGAGGATTTTCTCAAAAAAACCCTAAAATCACTGAAACAGGCTGAATGCGTACGCACTGGTCCGCATGAGAAACGAACTGTATATATATATACATATATATATATATATATATTATATATATATAAATATTTTAATATATATAATATATGATATATATATATATATATATAATATACAGAAACATGGAAGAGGCTGGCCAGCTCAATGGCCCCATGAGCTGACAGCTATGACATGTACCCACCTACTAGTCACATCTAGTAGGGGGCTCACATGTCATAGAGCTGTCAGCTCACGGGGCCGTGAGCGGCCAGCTCTTCTCCAGGCAACCTGACTATATATATATTATATATATATATATATATAATATATATATATAGTATATATATATATATATATATATAATGAGAAAAATGGAGAAACTGGTAACAAGTGCTCCAAGCACTTGGCTAGTGGATGTGGCCTAATCTGTCGCTACATCTACATTGGCGTTGGTGAAGGATTGTTGAGGCTCTATTCTTCGAGTGTGAATGGTATGGGGTAAGATTAGGCCACATCACTACCAAGTTGCTTTAAGCAACTTTGGTACAAGGTTCTCTATATTGTCTTCTCTCTACTCTCTTCTCTCTATATATAATTATATATATATTATATATATATATATATATATATATTTATATATATATATATTATATATATATATATATATATATATACACACAAGCACACACACCTTAAGTTGACATAAGTTTCACCTATATATAATAGAGCAAGACTCTATCAACTTAAAGTTGGATGTCCACTAAGTTCTAGCCACACATATTATTATTAATAAACACCAGCCTTTTTTATAATACATAGGATTCATAGACAATATGAGTGGTTAAAAACTTTGGTGGACACACTATTCTCCTATCCCTTAAAGTTGACACAGAGTTTTCACCTGTATATATATATAATTATATATATATATTATAGTATATATATCATATATATATATATATATATACCAGACACATTTATTAATATATAACACCTTTTTGTATAATTACAAGGATCCTGCAATATGGAGTGGGTCCAAAACTTTGGTGGACACACTATTTCCCTGATCCACTTAAGTTGACGACCACGGAAAAGTTTCACCTATATATATATATATATATATATATATATAGTATATATATAGTATATTATATATATATATATATATATATATATATATATATAAGAAAATATATGAACTCGGTATGAAGTACAAATTCGAGGTGAAGTGACTCATTTTTATCCGCTCTCTAGCTCATATGAATGCGGTCTCCCATTTGAAGGAGTGAATATGAATATATCATCTCACTATTAAACACAAGAACTAATGTTTGGTACCAAGTTCTTCCTATTTCTCTATATATATTATAGTGTCATGTGGCTATACATGTTATGTAAAACATATACGATTTTTCTAATGGATGTTTATGAACACCCGTTATAGAATGAGAGAAATGTAAAGAGAAATGAATAATAAGAGGGCTCCTAGCCTCCTCTTGAGTTGCAATAATATCTTTTATTATCCTATGTCTCACATCTCCTAATGGATACCCAGGACATCCATTGAAAAATCCATATTTAGGATTCCAAAACATTTTTTGGGACTAATTTCTTACTATTTTTTTCCTCAAAATTTACTTTTAAGGAATAAAGGAATAAGAACTATAAGTTTCTAGTAGTTCAGTTTGCACCTTTATCAATCAAAATCCAGAATGTAGAGACTTCAGATCAAATTAGCACAAAGTGCTTTTCCTGCTAATATTATGCAGAGAGGACTTTATTGAGTAGGAAAAAGAATTTTGCCGGGATGAAGCAGATTGCCTAACTTTTTGCTGAAGATCTTCCTTAATTATTGATGCGGGGATAAAAAGAGTAGGTAAAGGAATATGACGGTAACAGAAGGACGAAACAAAGTAAAGGCCCAAAAGGATACAAGATTCTTTTTTCTACTTTTGCTCATGAAAATGAAATAATTATTTATGATCTTATGTGGCCCACAGCAAATGGTAGGTTTCTTCTTGGTTTCCAAGCACTTTTATGTTTATTTACCGCTATTAATAAGTGATGGTATTCTTACACCTAAATGAGTAAAAAATAATAAATGGTGATTGTATTGTCAGAACTAATTGCCATACAAAACCAGAACATGTTAACATAAAATGTACATTTCATTAATATAAGTACTAAGTGCTTGCCCGTACAAAAGGCTGTCCATTCAGATCCCGGCCCGTCCCGGAAACTCAGGACTAACCAGGCTCCGGGCCTAAGCCCGAGCTGTCTTGGTGAAGCCTAGGCTCGGTCCGGTATATATATATATATATATATATATAAGAGAAATGTGTATGCTTGGTACCAAGCATAAATTTTGTGTTTGGTAGTGAGGTGTCACATTCTCATTCACTCATTCAAATTCTCAACCACTCCCCAACCCATGTGAATGTGGGCCCTGATTTCAATGAGGGGAGGGGAATATGACACCTCACTACCAAGCACAAGTTTGTGCTTGGTACCAAGCATACACATTTCTCTCATATATATATATACTAGGTTTTATACACGTGGTTAAATACCATGATTAAGTATTTTTAGATTATTTTCTAACTAAAATTTATTCCTCAGTTCCACTTTAATAGCTTATGCTCACTTTTGTCTCTAACTTAATATTGCGATTATTTGTTTTCTTTGACGTTTGTTTAAATGGGCTACACCCAATTTAAAATTTCATGTTGATATTTGAATTGATAGAAAATAAATATAATTTGAAGCTAATTTAAATTTTTAAATTGTTTTGATTGACATGATACCAAGCTTTACTTGAGAAAGTACGATGTTACAAAAGTAAAAAATATTAAAATAATGTTATACAAGAAATGTGAATATTTAAAACCAATAAGTCAAAATGATTGGTTAAAAGTACACTAAAACGATACAAAAGAGAATATGAAGTTTGTTCCTAATTATTGATAGACTTCATAAGAAGTTATAAATTAAAGATTAATGCTAACTCTAGTATACTTTCATATGATAAAAGCATCTGCACAAGCATATAAAAATACTAAAATAAGCTCATAAAACTCTCTTCTAAAGATTTCTAAATTCACTCAAAATAATTAAACTATTCTATAAAATATTTAGAAAATATTATTTTTTATTCTTTCTGTTTTATTTTTTTATTGAGCTAAAATCAATCCTTTCTCACCTTTATCTTTTTCATAAACAATTCTAGAGTAGTGTCTTCATCATCTACTCCATTGTGACATCAAGCTAGAGTTGTATTTTTTGTGCTGTTATCTTTCTTGGGCTCGTTAATCTTTTATATTGTCGTTTAACTTTACAAAGAAGTTAAATGTATTTATGATGTTCAACACAAACTTCTTAAAATACAGACTTTGATTTTATTTATTATTTCAATGAGAATAAATATTAATCTCATATATATGAATATCTTTGTGTTTCTAATTTATTACTTAAATAAGATTAGGAGTTACCTTTTTTCTCTACAATGAATTCTTCCGATGTGCATCCAATAAGAGTTTCTGTTATGTCAATAATATTACATTTGCTCTATTACTCACATTTTTCACAAAGATCTAAACTAAAAATCTATATTTTTATTGATAATTTGTCTTAGATTATAATATTAATATTTAATTTCTTTAGTATTTGAAGAGCAAAATATGAAATTTATGAATGCTTACTAATTTTTCTTATATCTTTTATAGAGAATTCTCCTTTGTTAGGATAAAGTTATTAACTTAATCTTTAATGTAACTCAGTTGGTGTTTCTTTAATAGACATGTCTTATGTTAATACCAATTCAAATGGTTTATGGACGTTTTCTGATTTTTAGATTTATTTTCGTCACTTTTCCATTTGCAATGGAAAGAGCTTGATTTTTTTGAAGGATATCTCTGAACATTCTAATAGTATCTCCATACGTAATTCATTGTATTATTTTACTCTATAAATATTATTAACATAAGAGATTAATGTTTCTAAATTATAATCAATTAATGCTAAGCTATTATTGTTTGCGTCGAAAGTTGGTTTTGCTGTGGAATTCATTATATCTTCGATCGATTACAATAAATTCAAAGAAATAGTCTTTTTATAAGACCTCTTTTATACAATAAAAGAAAATTACAACTCTTGAGAAACAAACGCAGGATCGTTGTTTGGATCGCTGCTTGCGTGGGATCTTTTCCTGTGCCAGGAGCGCTTTGACTCGTGGACCACCAAATCACAGATTCTGATTGAATCGTGAGGGGTTTGATGATTCTTCCTTCGTTTATCGAAGTGAGAATTTGAAACGATATCTTATCAAAGTAAGATAGTCGTTCTTCTTGAGATCAAGTCAAAGCTCGAATCTCAAGGGATTGCCAGAAGCTCAGGAACTCTGCTCTCTCTGCTCTGAAATCAGTCTGGAAATATGCTCGATGATCAGCCCCCCTAACAAATGATCACAGGGGGGTATTTATAGACCCTGGACGAATAACCACTTTCGAGACAGTGTTTGCTATCTCGGCGGTCGAGACAGCAAAGACTGTCTCGGGTTCCGAGACAGTAAACACTGTCTCGGGTTCCGAGACAGTAAATGCTGTCTCGGAAATCCTCAACCGTCCAGCAGTTTTCTTGTAACTGCCTTCCCACGTTTTACAACTCCGTTATTTTGGCAGTTATCAACGTGATTCTCGCCCACAACGTTTCCCATGTTCTTTGGCAGTTAATAGCCACGTGTCGGCGGTTTATAAAACAGTTTCTGAGCCTT
>NC_033801.1:12503742-12504542 GCF_001876935.1 Asparagus officinalis | reverse complement strand
TATATATATATTCTATATTTTTATAAATAATTATATTATAATATGGTCATTAATGTGTATATATATGTGTGTGTTATAAAAGTATATTTATATGTGTATATTATAGAATTATAGTTATATAAGTGCATAAGTATAATTACATATAAATATATTGCATCTAGTATATATAAAAGTATATCATATGAGTAAACCGTAAAACCGTACTTAAATAAGTATAATGTAAGTATGTAATAAATACATATATAATATATATTTATGTGATTCTCTCTTTCTCTCTCAAGTTATAACTTACAAGTATATTACGTATATACAATACATTTACATATAATATATGTATATATAATATATAACTATACACACACACACTTAGCATGATATAGACACTAAGATATAACAATATAAATATATATAATGTAGTTATAAGTATACTTATATGTGTATATTATAGAATTACAGTTATATAAGTATATATAAGTGCATAAGTATAATTATATATAAGTATATTGCATCTAGTATGTATCTCTAAAGTATATCATATAAGTACTAAACTATATAACTGTACTTAATAAGCATAATGTAAGTATGTAACAAATACATATATAACTATATAATATGTATTTATTAATAAGTAATATATATTTATGTGGTTCTCTATCTCTCTCATGTTATAATTTATAAGTATGTACAATATTTTTACATATAATATATATATATATATATATATAATATAGTTACATAATAATTTGGAAGTATATACTAATACATAATTATATAAAATATAATAATATTAAACTAATTTT
>NC_033801.1:12495840-12503367 GCF_001876935.1 Asparagus officinalis | reverse complement strand
TAGTTATAAGTATACTTATATGTGTATATTATAGAATTACAGTTATATAAGTATATTATATAAGTGCATAAGTATAATAATATATAAGTATATTGCATCTAGTATATATAAAAGTATATCATATAAGTAAATTGTATAACTGTACTTAAATAAGCATAATGTAATTATGTAATAAATACATATATAACTATATAATACATATTTATAAATAAGTAATATATACTTATGTGATTCTCTCTCTCTCTTTTAAGTTATAACTTATAAGTATATATAATATATTTACATATAGTATATGTATATATAATATATAGTTATATAATAATTTATAAGTATATAATAATACATACTTATATAAATATAATAAGATTAATCTAATTTTAGCAAATTAAAAAAAAACAATTGAAAATGATCGGGCCGGCCTGGTCATTTTCATATGAATAGATTTTTAGTTAATTGTTAAATTATGGTTTTTTCATATGTAGAGATTTTTCGTTAATTGTTAAATTATGGTTTTTCATACGATTAACTGATTATTAATAAAAATGTTATTTTTATCATTTTAATTTATATAATTTTTTGTATTTGTAAATTATATAATTACAAGTAATTAATAATATGATTGTTTTTATCAAAATTTTGTTTAATTTTTTGCTATGTATTCTTGAAAATAAATAAATAAAAAGCCGGATCGGCCCGGTGCCCAGCCCGCTCAGGCCTGTGCCCAGCCCGCTCAGGCCCGGTCGGCCCGTTTGGATAGGCCTACCCGTACATTAGCAGCGGATCTAGAAAAAATTTATCGGAAGCAGACAGAGTGTCTATTTACATTAAAATAAAAATATAATATTATAAACATATAGTATGTGATGTGAATATACTTATAGTATACTTCATTGTTGAAAATGTAAATAAGCTTTTACTTTTCAATTGGCTAAATCGAATTATTGTTAATTTCTTTAACGTTTTCAGATAAATTGGGCCTTAGACTCAATTTTAAAAAATAATGGAAGGACGGGCGTAAAACCTACATGATATTATATGTAATTACCTAGATATCTAGGGGTGCAACGGCACACCTAGCTGAGGTTTAGAGCGCGCCAGCCGTGCATCATATGCAAGACCACATTAGGTAGTTTGTACATCGGTGTTCATGACCTAATTCAAATTTTTTTTTTAAATTTTCATCTCATGTTTTTCCCCTTGTTTATGTTTATTGGTTGCACATTATAACAAAAATCATAATCTAACGATTAATTTGAAACCTCTGTCATCTCACTCTCGTTCATGTATTAACACATGTCCGCTCGTTATAATCGGTAGTGGCTATCAGTAACATGCACGAGAGAGGCATTATGTCTCTCGCGTGCGTTTATTGACTGATCAGAGTTTTAAGCTATGATCACGCTAGTGTTCAACTAAGGGGCTGTTTGGTTCGTTTCCGTAAAATAATGGAAATGAAATACAAGACAAATAACCATTTCCAAAAATCATTTTGGATCATTCAGGAATCCATAACTTGTGTTTGGTATAGAATGATAAAATGAAAAATAGGAAAGCATTTCCAAAACTCATGTTTGTTTCATTACCAAAAAATTTAAGGAGTTGTGAGAGTAATTGATGAGTTGTCAGATTTCCAACCCATTTCAGAGTTTTAAAAGAGAAATAATGTTAGGGGCACATCCCCTAACACACCACCAACCACACCCCCCTCTCCCATCGCTACAGTAAACCAAGCCCCACATGGGATTTTAAAAATTTTAAAATCCCATGTGAGACCCGATTTACTGTAGCGATGGGAGAAGGGAGTGTGGTTGGTGGTGTGGTAGGAGGTGTGCCCCTAACACCACTCTTAAAAGAGAAATTGGCTTTTCCATAAAGTGTGTTGACATGTCAGCTTTTAAAAAATACATTCTTAAAAAAAAGTTGAACCAAATGACAGTTTTGGAATCCAAAAATGTCAAAAAACCTACTTTTTGTTTCAAAACTACATGATTTCCAAAAATTTAGCCGAACCAAACAGCCCCTAAGATGACTCAATGCAAAACTTCGAATTCTAAAATACTAAAAATTATATTGTGCTGCTTTTCTTCAGCTTGAAAATACTCTACGAACTTGGAATTCATAGTAATAACCTTACTCATAAATAGCATCTTCATAATTATTGGGTTGTGAGGGTCTCAATACTCGTCATCCATAAATAACAGAGACATGGGTCAAGTCTCTTCAGGATACTCTAGATTTAAGCCATACGCTTTGGTTAGATAAAGAGTAATTCTAATTAATACAAGATTAGCACACCATGCAAAGTCTGCACCTTATTAATCACAACAACAACAAACTGTAGAAAACATATAGATATCTCTGTAAACACATATATTTTTTTCTTCAAGCCACATTTCTAACGCTGAAACTACAACACAGCCCCTTATTCCTAATCTCAGAAAGATACCCCGTCAAAACTCCAAAGGAAACACCCAAAGGACGAGAAACAATCCCTGTACACGATCTTTTATCATCTGAACAATGATCCTGGCTACCAAATACTTCATCGGGTGCTATTGGTGTTTCCCTGAGATGCTCTCGGAGCTGCATTTAAGAGCAAGAAGATGGTTAGTTTTGTGGCACATGTTCATATGTTAATTATACAAACATTAAAGTACTTCAAAAGCTTTTTTACATGATCAAATCATCGACATATGTAAAATAACACAATAAATCATTTGAATACCCATATCTCAGTACTTGGAAACAAAATAAAATTGTACTCACAGTTAACAACACGCATCAAAGTATCTCATAATCCTTTTAGTAGAAAGTCATACATTTTCTGAAAACTAGATGTTTTGGATTAAATTCGAAAATAGAAATGTCAGTAGACGAGATGGGCACGAGGTCTTTTTTTACCTAGATTGACAGCCTCTGAGCTCTTCATCAACCGGAGTCGCTTGCATGATGCAATAAACATTCTGTAATGAAAAACATAGAGATCAATTTTCGCTCAATCATTACTGTTTAATCCGTACAAAATCCACAGAGTAATAAGAAAGTACATTCAGGATAAAGGTGAAAATGTTCAACTGCAAGTTGGATGACTCAATGGTTACTTCTGTAAACCAAATAATATAAAGTTCATAGGGAAGGTATAACTAAGATGTAATTCCTCGTTTCTGAGGGCATGGAAATTGCTCCCACGATGAAACATGAAATTGGCCATAATTGGCAATATGGTTCTAGTGTGTATACACTCAATACTTAAAAGGCTTTACCATATCTTCAGATATCTCAAATATGAAAAGAGTTAAATACACAAACAAAAAGAGTCCTTAAACTCGCAGCTCTGTTCTTCTCTCGACTTAGTTCAGGTCATTTCATCAGGTGCCAACAATTTAACCTCTAACAAAGTGTTCACAGTGATGGTTAGATCAAGAGAAGGGCAGTGCAATAACCATTTCGCAAGCAAGGCGCTACAATTTAAAGATACAACTTGAGATATTGATATGTTAATAGGTTATTTACTTATGTGCGGACATACAATTGAAATGAAATTAAGATTGCTCCTGTAAAAGATGATGACAGATAATTAGTTGAATAAAGTAATGGCTTTTGAACTCCGGTATCATGCGAAAAAAAATGAATTATGCAAAAAATAAATAACACAACAATAAATAAAGCATAATTTTCCCTTGATATATAGGTATTAAAATAAACAAATAAATAAACAAACAAACAAATTAGGTGCTATGGTAAACATAATCAATAAAGGCCAACAGCTAGCTACCTAGCAGGTCAGGATGGCAACCACCCAATGCCGAACAAGTTTTGTCTCCATCCTTGCTTAAAGTTATCACTTTGACATCAACTAATATTTTGATTCAAGGTTATAATTTCACACAATTCATTACTAAATTTATTATAAAGGAGAAGTTATAAGAAAGGGACCCTCAACAGCTGTTCAACTTAATCTATCGCCATTTAAATGTCAAGAAACTCCTAGTTCCACTTGGTTTACATAGTAACATTATGGACATAGTAACATTATGGCTGGATCAGTTACCCCATCCCATTATCTACCATAAGGAAAGAGGCAACCACCATAACTACTTAAATCATTGATTCAACAAGTGGCGTAAAAGTTTCTTTGAAACAAGCAATTGCTGAAGAAGTTTGCCTTCCTGCTATTTTTATGTACAGCAAGACCTGCTCTCTTTCATGTTCTACATCAACGATTCAACATGCATACAGCTGACATAAGGTTTGTCCATCCGTTATAGGGTAATTCTTTCTCGATTTATATCATTATAGGATTAATTTAAATGTAATTTTCCAAATGTTATATATAGGTATAGCAAGGCCACCATGCATATTTGACGCTAAAGAACTAGTGGACACGGTAGCTAAAATGAGGTTCACATCGCAATTGTAGATTGAATTTTCCCCGTAGTCAGGCCTGCTATGCACCTGACCAATTTTGAGGGAGAAAAGGTAGGTATGCTGCAACGAGTACAAATTGCAACCTCCAAAAAAACATGAAAGATATTTTACCTTTAAACTGGTGAAATATGATATATATTCAATAATTGTAGCATCTTGTTTTCTCCAGATTCTCTAACCACAGCACTAGTCACTAGCCTATTTTGTCAACCACGATATGGCAGCTAACATGAGGTTCACATCATAATTGCAGGTTGAACCTCTTGATTATATCATGTTGGATAAAATAGGCTTGTGATTTGGTTAGAGAAGCTGGACGAAAAAGACACTGCAATTAATATCACTATATGGCTTAGATTTCTAGCAATTGCGTTGTATCCTTAAAAATTATTATCACTGTTCTAGATCTTCCCTTCCACAATCTATATATAGAAGCTAGTCCAGCTTATTTTATTCGTTTGCATGCGTTTCAACTTTCTATGGTGAGCCCATTCGTTCATATATCCTTCGCTAGAATATTGCCACCATCTATTCATGTTGCTTCGATTTTCAAAAATAGATCATAAAGTTTGGTTAAAAAAAATTTATTCCAACAAAATGTGTCACACCCCCTGTATCAATTGGAACAGGCCAAGGAGACAACGAGAATTTTCTTGTCAATACAATATAACTTAAAACCATCTACGTCCTCCTCATTTACTTTGTGCCCAATATCATATATATTTGTCAACTCCATGGACTACAGTAATAACAAGACTGAATGATAATAATATTGCATTTGTGATCGAAACAAATAATATAGTTGGTGCTAGTCATTGCATGCTGGTTAGAAAGTTGTATGGTGTAAAAGGAAACTAGATCGAAATCCTAGTTGTTATTGAATGAATAATAATGTTCATGAAATTCAAGTAATATTAACTTAATGGGAAAGATAACCCTTAATTGATTTGAATAGACAACAACCAACAGGATCCATAAACCCGAACCTAAAATTTTGAGATTTAAGTCTCTGTTTGTGGTGATATTGTCGCAGAAAGTTCAAGTAAATTAACTTTTCATCCAAGTACATTATCTTTAATTTGAATGTTCTGAAGACATTTACAGAGACGTTTTCAGTAATACTTCAGGGATCTTTTAGAAATTTTCCTAATGAAAAGTTTTGTTTCTAACTTGCAGAAAAAAATTAAGACCTCTAGCATCTAAAATAAAGGGTTCTACAAGACAAATTGTAAGCCATGGCAAAGAGGTGGAGAGAAGAGTTAAATTCATCAAATTAGAACTTTCTTTATTTTATTTATCAAGAGTTAAGGTTATCTTCGCGGTCCGGAATTCAGGTGATAAGATCTCATGTTTGTAATATATTCAAATTTAAGTAGACTACAGTTTTTTTTTGTCTGAAACGTAGGGCTTAGTGTCGAACCACGTTTTAGCTTGTACGGGACACCAAAAACTCACAGTATGCTCACAGATCCAGACAAACAGTGAAATGGCTCTACAATTTACAACCCAAATAAAAGGCAACTGTATTTTGATAATCAATCAAAAAGCCACTTACTTCCAAGGGACATCTCCCACTAACATCCAGTCACCATCCTTATCCTCATAAGTGGGCACGTACTCTGTGCCATTCACAGGATCCACCAGCCTCCTTTCGTTTGAAACATTACCTGCTCAAAAAACCATTGAACAAGTCAGTAAAAACAAATTTATCCAAATGAGAACAAAACCACAGATCTTGAAGCCTGTATAACTTACGGATTTTAAAGCAAGAGAACATTTCTTCAAGGGCCGCCAGCAGCTGCTCATAGCCACCATAAGTCTCGAGATCTACCTTCCGAAGGTATGGAGCTCCATCAACTGCCACCTTCACATAGGTGCAGCTCTTCAATACGTTCTTGCGGAATGATCTCACCGGCGGCCAGCCCACCACTTGCGCCCTGAAACAATTTGTGCACAGCTAGAGATTATTAAAGTCGACAGCACGAGAAATGAAAGAACTACCCCTACCACAACGTAAAATAAACCCCTATGTTCCTATGTATCAACCAAACTGAAGAATACAAGACATGGGTATTTCAGCCAAGGTTATCTCACGTAAAAAGATCCCCGCAAAAATCATTAAAAGAGCAGTATTCAATCATGCATCATTCAAGGCCTTTTGTGTGTTTATACCTAGTCTCGTTCACCTAAAACCTAGAAGTTAAAATGCGTTGAACTGCTTCCAGACAACAATACCTTTCTATTTGACATTTCTTGCAAGATTTGACCATCCAACACTAAATTTCCATATTTTGGAGATAAATTTATTAATGGGCGCTATTTATTTAATTTTTAAATTTGAGAAATGTAACTCCACAATTTTCAACAAAGTACACATTTTTAGCAGTTTCCTACCGTGACAAAATTTCGGCTTTACCCAGGGGCATTTCAGGAAACCAAAAAAAAATCTAGCAATAATACCCCAACAAATAATAACCTCTAAAATAAAATATCCCAAAAAATAAGCTTTATGCGAAGCTTATCCATTCAAGTTCCTGTTTACTTAATAACTGCAACAAATTAACTTCCTAGTTCATGCACCAAAATTACCCAATGCCCTTTTCAGCAAGGGTTGAATAAGTATTTTCCCAAGTTAAATCTCCAATTTATAAGGGTTAAATTCGGAAAATTAATTAATTAAACTGGGAATTAACAAAAACAGCAGCCTACTCACTTGGCAGCAGGGGGCTTGCTAGGGTCTGAAGCACGCCCCTCCGACGAATCCGCCGTCAGATCCCCGCCGCGTGGCGCGCGGGAACCGCCAAGGCTGAGATCAACGGTGGCCTCGAATCCCCGCTTCCTCTCAGGCTCGGATCTGGGCCCACCGGCCCCCGGCAGGCCCAGGCCCAGGCCCAAACTGAGCTCCGTCTCCTCGTAATCGAGGCCCGAAACCACCTCCGACTCCGTCGAGCTCTTCGCAGTCTCGGTCGACATGAACGCAGATTTTGGGGAATTTCCAGGGTTAGGGTTCTGGAATTGGGACGAAGGCGAGGGGAGTTTTGTTTTATAGAGAGGGGGGCGATTGGGGGGACGGCGACACGTGGCGGCTAATGAACGGTC
>NC_033801.1:12467008-12495106 GCF_001876935.1 Asparagus officinalis | reverse complement strand
AGAGGAGACACCCATGTGACCCTCGCTGTCCTCTGTCGGCGACTTGTTGCCCTTCTCGTCCTTTCCACTGACCGACCGACACCTTTCAGTCCACGGGTCTCCTCTGCCCGCGGTTTCCGGGTGCTAGCCGGTGGACGCTGACCGGCACTTTTTTAGGAGGAGTTTTGTATTATTACCAAGTTACCCTTTCTGTACCCCTTTCCAGGTGTGCGCGCGCGCGTTCGTCTCGACTCTCGATGATAAAGTAACTGCCAGTCTAAAGTCTAATAATACAGTTCGTAACGCTCCGTAATAATTTTTTTTTTCATTAGAGTCGAAATAATAATATCCTAAAGTTCGAATGTTTAACCGCACGCCTTGCCATGACTTAGCAAAAGTTAAAATTTTAAAACTTTGGGGTCAATTTTTTTTGCAACGAAAAAACTTTTAGATATCGAAGTTAAGACCGTTTTCAAACTTTGGGTTTATAATTTCTCATAATCATTCCTATATTAATTTGGCCCTTTGAATCATATTTCGTAATTCATCGCTATGTGTTTTTAAGGTATGTTTTAAATAATCTTTTTCATTCGCTCACATATTTGAGAAATTATTTGTAAAAAGCAATTACTCTTATTCAATATTTGAGAAAATAATTTTTAAAATATGTGATGGTTTTAAATAGTTTTTCATGTATTCAAGCATTTTTCTAAATTTTCTTGAACATTGTCGTGGAAATCAAATACGAATTATAATTATGTTTTTGCTGGTGAGGTTATGTACAACATCCTATAGTCATACGAAAAGTTGCAACTACATACATTCAAAAAAATTAAAATTAAGGGTGGGACTCATGGTCAGTAGCTCTCCATGGGGAAGTGTATCTCTCCAGGCTATTGCCCGTTGTTGGTCAGGAGTTCGAATCCTCGTAGCCGCATTCACCTGTTTTCCCTTGGTTTAAGGGTGGGGACGGAAACCCGGGGTTTTATTGGTCACCAAATCCAGCTCAGCCCGTTGTATGCTCATCAGTTCGCGTCCCGGTGGTCCCCACGCTGCTCGCCCGCGCTCTGCCCGTAGGGATGAGCCCCTGGTATTAAGGGTAGCTCCTTGTAGATGTGAAGGGAACAAAGGGCTCCGAAGGAGTTAAACTGAGCTGGGGTGACCAAGTTTCCCTTGTCATAAAAAAAATTAAAATTAAAATTCCAAAGGACTAAATAATTTCTCTATATCTTTTGCTGGGATGACCCTTTTTCGAGGTGGACCTATATGATCAATACGTAATACAAATCTAATTAAATATATTTTATTCCTAAGATTCAACATTTGAAGATAACCAAATCATAAAAAGGATCTCCATAATCCATTTCAATTGTTCAAAAAAATTAATTAATTTAAATAAAAAATACTGCTCTCATATTTGACATTTGACATCAAGGGGGTGTTTGGTTACATTTCTATAAATTGTAGGAAATGTTTTCCATCAAAAATTTGATTTCCTTGTATTTCTTAAAAAAATTATAGGAAAAGTTTTAGGAAGTCAAAAAGTACAAATTTTCTTGTTTTTTGAAGTTTGCTTGTTTGGTTCAAAACAAGAAAATGTGCTACACACTTTATAGAAATAGCAACTTTTCTTTTTCTTTTGTTTGGTTACATATGTCAAATTTATAGAAAATTGTTAACTACCATATTTATTATTTTAATAATGGCTAGTTTAATGGCTATTTCCTAACAATATAGAGCTAAACAAGCTTGATTGAGCCATGAAACCAAAATAATAGCCAAAACAACCCGACAACAAGCAAAAATATCAATCACATAGCCAACAATAGAGAGCTAAACAAGCTCGAATCAGCATAATAACCACAAAACAGCATCCATCGTTCGACAACAAGCCCAATGACTACCATATATCCAACAATAGAGAGCTAAACTAGCTCGAATCTGTATATTAACTAAAAAAAAGCTTTAGGAGCTCGACTACAAGCCCAAGTACTCACCAAATTCCCAACAATAAAGAGCTAAACAAGCTCGAATCAGCATAACAACAAAAAAACAGCCTTCATATCTCGACAACAAGCCCAAATGAGCACAAAATACCCGAGAATAGAGAGCTAAACAAGCTCGAATCAGCATACCAACTGAAAAAGTAGCCTCCAAAACTCGACAACAAGCCCAAATTGTTAGATCTACATCATAAAACTTGAGATCTAAAACCATATAGCCATGATTAATTCAAAGAGATTAACAAAATCAAAAGAGAGCGGAAGCTTATACCTGAATCCATTGCTTGATCTTGATTTTGGGTGTTGGATCTTCTAACCTTAGGGTTCTCTCTAAAACCGAATTTCTCTAGCTAGATGGGGGTGTAGAGAATTAGAGAATGTAACCCTAGGTTAGGGACCATAACCCCTTATTTATAGATGTTGTACTTTTGTAATTTAGCCCCTTCAATAAATTACAATTACAACCTGGTATCTGCACATATGACCCCATGACTTATTTAAATACAAAATTAACCCAACTTAATTGATCACTTTAATGGGTTATCCTGAAAGATAGCAATACACATTGATTAATCATATGTGCCCACAAATAGATTTATTAGATTAAATCCAACATTATTAACCTAGGTGACAATATTTTTGCTCAAATTTCCGAACAATCTCGTCCATTGACTATATCAATATAGGATCAAAGCGGCCTTCGTCACATTTATCGTGACTCGACCCATCAATGGTCACATATACCAATACAATCAAATGACATAGATCAATCATGGATGTGCAGTATGAAAATTACATGCAATGTGATCAGTACATGTCTATTTTCAACTGGTCCTCCTTAGTGAGGTCAAAACCAAACATAATGTAACAGAGTGTCTTAACTGAAAACTTTATTCTGATCAGACAATACAAACAAACATAAAGCACCACAAATACAAACTCCCACTAAAACATAATATCCTCAAATAATACCACACCCATATGAGCAGTATGCTCCTGAAAGACCTTAGGTGGTAATCCCTTAGTAAGAGGATCAGCTAACATGGAGTTTGTCCCAATGTGCTCTATGGATATCTGTCCACTCTGTACCCTTTCTTTCACAACCAGGAACTTAATGTCAATATGTTTTGACTTAGTTGAGCTCCTGTTGTTATTGGAAACGCGAGGTTCGTCTGAAGTACGAACGCGAGGTTCGTCTGAAGTACGAACGCGAGGTTCGTCTGAAGTACGAACGCGAGGTTCGTCTGAAGTACGAACGCGAGGTTCGTCTGAAGTACGAACGCGAGGTTCGTCTGAAGTACGAACGCGAGGTTCGTCTGAAGTACGAACGCGAGGTTCGTCTGAAGTACGAACGCGAGGTTCGTCTGAAGTACGAACGCGAGGTTCGTCTGAAGTACGAACGCGAGGTTCGTCTGAAGTACGAACGCGAGGTTCGTCTGAAGTACGAACGCGAGGTTCGTCTGAAGTACGAACGCGAGGTTCGTCTGAAGTACGAACGCGAGGTTCGTCTGAAGTACGAACGCGAGGTTCGTCTGAAGTACGAACGCGAGGTTCGTCTGAAGTACGAACGCGAGGTTCGTCTGAAGTACGAACGCGAGGTTCGTCTGAAGTACGAACGCGAGGTTCGTCTGAAGTACGAACGCGAGGTTCGTCTGAAGTACGAACGCGAGGTTCGTCTGAAGTACGAACGCGAGGTTCGTCTGAAGTACGAACGCGAGGTTCGTCTGAAGTACGAACGCGAGGTTCGTCTGAAGTACGAACGCGAGGTTCGTCTGAAGTACGAACGCGAGGTTCGTCTGAAGTACGAACGCGAGGTTCGTCTGAAGTACGAACGCGAGGTTCGTCTGAAGTACGAACGCGAGGTTCGTCTGAAGTACGAACGCGAGGTTCGTCTGAAGTACGAACGCGAGGTTCGTCTGAAGTACGAACGCGAGGTTCGTCTGAAGTACGAACGCGAGGTTCGTCTGAAGTACGAACGCGAGGTTCGTCTGAAGTACGAACGCGAGGTTCGTCTGAAGTACGAACGCGAGGTTCGTCTGAAGTACGAACGCGAGGTTCGTCTGAAGTACGAACGCGAGGTTCGTCTGAAGTACGAACGCGAGGTTCGTCTGAAGTACGAACGCGAGGTTCGTCTGAAGTACGAACGCGAGGTTCGTCTGAAGTACGAACGCGAGGTTCGTCTGAAGTACGAACGCGAGGTTCGTCTGAAGTACGAACGCGAGGTTCGTCTGAAGTACGAACGCGAGGTTCGTCTGAAGTACGAACGCGAGGTTCGTCTGAAGTACGAACGCGAGGTTCGTCTGAAGTACGAACGCGAGGTTCGTCTGAAGTACGAACGCGAGGTTCGTCTGAAGTACGAACGCGAGGTTCGTCTGAAGTACGAACGCGAGGTTCGTCTGAAGTACGAACGCGAGGTTCGTCTGAAGTACGAACGCGAGGTTCGTCTGAAGTACGAACGCGAGGTTCGTCTGAAGTACGAACGCGAGGTTCGTCTGAAGTACGAACGCGAGGTTCGTCTGAAGTACGAACGCGAGGTTCGTCTGAAGTACGAACGCGAGGTTCGTCTGAAGTACGAACGCGAGGTTCGTCTGAAGTACGAACGCGAGGTTCGTCTGAAGTACGAACGCGAGGTTCGTCTGAAGTACGAACGCGAGGTTCGTCTGAAGTACGAACGCGAGGTTCGTCTGAAGTACGAACGCGAGGTTCGTCTGAAGTACGAACGCGAGGTTCGTCTGAAGTACGAACGCGAGGTTCGTCTGAAGTACGAACGCGAGGTTCGTCTGAAGTACGAACGCGAGGTTCGTCTGAAGTACGAACGCGAGGTTCGTCTGAAGTACGAACGCGAGGTTCGTCTGAAGTACGAACGCGAGGTTCGTCTGAAGTACGAACGCGAGGTTCGTCTGAAGTACGAACGCGAGGTTCGTCTGAAGTACGAACGCGAGGTTCGTCTGAAGTACGAACGCGAGGTTCGTCTGAAGTACGAACGCGAGGTTCGTCTGAAGTACGAACGCGAGGTTCGTCTGAAGTACGAACGCGAGGTTCGTCTGAAGTACGAACGCGAGGTTCGTCTGAAGTACGAACGCGAGGTTCGTCTGAAGTACGAACGCGAGGTTCGTCTGAAGTACGAACGCGAGGTTCGTCTGAAGTACGAACGCGAGGTTCGTCTGAAGTACGAACGCGAGGTTCGTCTGAAGTACGAACGCGAGGTTCGTCTGAAGTACGAACGCGAGGTTCGTCTGAAGTACGAACGCGAGGTTCGTCTGAAGTACGAACGCGAGGTTCGTCTGAAGTACGAACGCGAGGTTCGTCTGAAGTACGAACGCGAGGTTCGTCTGAAGTACGAACGCGAGGTTCGTCTGAAGTACGAACGCGAGGTTCGTCTGAAGTACGAACGCGAGGTTCGTCTGAAGTACGAACGCGAGGTTCGTCTGAAGTACGAACGCGAGGTTCGTCTGAAGTACGAACGCGAGGTTCGTCTGAAGTACGAACGCGAGGTTCGTCTGAAGTACGAACGCGAGGTTCGTCTGAAGTACGAACGCGAGGTTCGTCTGAAGTACGAACGCGAGGTTCGTCTGAAGTACGAACGCGAGGTTCGTCTGAAGTACGAACGCGAGGTTCGTCTGAAGTACGAACGCGAGGTTCGTCTGAAGTACGAACGCGAGGTTCGTCTGAAGTACGAACGCGAGGTTCGTCTGAAGTACGAACGCGAGGTTCGTCTGAAGTACGAACGCGAGGTTCGTCTGAAGTACGAACGCGAGGTTCGTCTGAAGTACGAACGCGAGGTTCGTCTGAAGTACGAACGCGAGGTTCGTCTGAAGTACGAACGCGAGGTTCGTCTGAAGTACGAACGCGAGGTTCGTCTGAAGTACGAACGCGAGGTTCGTCTGAAGTACGAACGCGAGGTTCGTCTGAAGTACGAACGCGAGGTTCGTCTGAAGTACGAACGCGAGGTTCGTCTGAAGTACGAACGCGAGGTTCGTCTGAAGTACGAACGCGAGGTTCGTCTGAAGTACGAACGCGAGGTTCGTCTGAAGTACGAACGCGAGGTTCGTCTGAAGTACGAACGCGAGGTTCGTCTGAAGTACGAACGCGAGGTTCGTCTGAAGTACGAACGCGAGGTTCGTCTGAAGTACGAACGCGAGGTTCGTCTGAAGTACGAACGCGAGGTTCGTCTGAAGTACGAACGCGAGGTTCGTCTGAAGTACGAACGCGAGGTTCGTCTGAAGTACGAACGCGAGGTTCGTCTGAAGTACGAACGCGAGGTTCGTCTGAAGTACGAACGCGAGGTTCGTCTGAAGTACGAACGCGAGGTTCGTCTGAAGTACGAACGCGAGGTTCGTCTGAAGTACGAACGCGAGGTTCGTCTGAAGTACGAACGCGAGGTTCGTCTGAAGTACGAACGCGAGGTTCGTCTGAAGTACGAACGCGAGGTTCGTCTGAAGTACGAACGCGAGGTTCGTCTGAAGTACGAACGCGAGGTTCGTCTGAAGTACGAACGCGAGGTTCGTCTGAAGTACGAACGCGAGGTTCGTCTGAAGTACGAACGCGAGGTTCGTCTGAAGTACGAACGCGAGGTTCGTCTGAAGTACGAACGCGAGGTTCGTCTGAAGTACGAACGCGAGGTTCGTCTGAAGTACGAACGCGAGGTTCGTCTGAAGTACGAACGCGAGGTTCGTCTGAAGTACGAACGCGAGGTTCGTCTGAAGTACGAACGCGAGGTTCGTCTGAAGTACGAACGCGAGGTTCGTCTGAAGTACGAACGCGAGGTTCGTCTGAAGTACGAACGCGAGGTTCGTCTGAAGTACGAACGCGAGGTTCGTCTGAAGTACGAACGCGAGGTTCGTCTGAAGTACGAACGCGAGGTTCGTCTGAAGTACG
This sequence comes from Asparagus officinalis, assembly GCF_001876935.1. Lineage (NCBI taxonomy): Eukaryota > Viridiplantae > Streptophyta > Magnoliopsida > Asparagales > Asparagaceae > Asparagus > Asparagus officinalis. Next base: position 12,488,246 of record NC_033801.1, on the reverse strand, counting down.
AACGCGAGGTTCGTCTGAAGTACGAACGCGAGGTTCGTCTGAAGTACGAACGCGAGGTTCGTCTGAAGTACGAACGCGAGGTTCGTCTGAAGTACGAACGCGAGGTTCGTCTGAAGTACGAACGCGAGGTTCGTCTGAAGTACGAACGCGAGGTTCGTCTGAAGTACGAACGCGAGGTTCGTCTGAAGTACGAACGCGAGGTTCGTCTGAAGTACGAACGCGAGGTTCGTCTGAAGTACGAACGCGAGGTTCGTCTGAAGTACGAACGCGAGGTTCGTCTGAAGTACGAACGCGAGGTTCGTCTGAAGTACGAACGCGAGGTTCGTCTGAAGTACGAACGCGAGGTTCGTCTGAAGTACGAACGCGAGGTTCGGTTAAAAAATGAACGCGAGGTTCAACTGAAGTTCGAACGCGAGGTTCATCTGAAGTACGAACGCGAGGTTCGTCTGAAGTTCGAACGCGAGGTTCATCTGAAGTACGAACGCGAGGTTCGTCTTGACGCTCACCTGAGTTGAACGCGAGGTTCACCTTAGAACGAACGCGAGGTTCGTTAAAATTGAGCTTGACGCTCACCTGAGTTGAACGCGAGGTTCACCTTAGAACGAACGCGAGGTTCGTTAAAATTGAGCTTGACGCTCACCTGAGTTGAACGCGAGGTTCACTTTAGAACGAACGCGAGGTTCGTTAAAATTGAGCTTGACGCTCACCTGAGTTGAACGCGAGGTTCACCTTAGAACGAACGCGAGGTTCGTTAAAATTTGAGCGCGAGGCTCACCTTAATCCTGAGCGCGAGGCTCACGAGCGCGAAGCTCGGTTAAAATTGAACGAACGCGAGGTTCGTTTGAGGTAACCACCTCCTTAATTTTCGCCATGAACCCTTAGGGTTTCAAATTGAAACCGCCGCCGCAAAACCCAAAAATTCTTTGATTTTTATTTTCAAAACAGATCCAGAATTGGAAAAAATTGAAGGAAAAAATCAAAGAAAAATCCAAAAAATTCCAAAAAGTTACTGTTCATCGGTGATTTTTCAATTACTGTTCATCCGAAAAAATACTTTACTGTTCACCCGAAAAAAAAATTCGGTGCTGTTCACCAAACATTACTGTTCATCCGAACCCAAAAAATGAATCTTTAACCAGAGATTTAAGATCAAAAACCCAATAAAACTTAAATCCCTAAGAATTAATCAAGGTGGCTCTGATACCACTTGTTAGATCTACATCATAAAACTTGAGATCTAAAACCATATAGCCATGATTAATTCAAAGAGATTAACAAAATCAAAAGAGAGCGGAAGCTTATACCTGAATCCATTGCTTGATCTTGATTTTGGGTGTTGGATCTTCTAACCTTAGGGTTCTCTCTAAAACCGAATTTCTCTAGCTAGATGGGGGTGTAGAGAATTAGAGAATGTAACCCTAGGTTAGGGACCATAACCCCTTATTTATAGATGTTGTACTTTTATAATTTAGCCCCTTCAATAAATTACAATTACAACCTGGTATCTGCACATATGACCCCATGACTTATTTAAATACCAAATTAACCCAACTTAATTGATCACTTTAATGGGTTATCCTGAAAGATAGCAATACACATTGATTAATCATATGTGCCCACAAATAGATTTATTAGATTAAATCCAACACAAATGACCACAAAATACCCAAGAATAGAGAGCTAAACAAGCTCGAACCAGAAATGAAACTGAAAAACAACATATTAACTGAAAAACAGCCTAACAGCTCAACAAGGAGCACAATAAGCCACCGAAAACCCAAAAAGAGAGAGCTAAACAAGCTCGTAACAGAATCTGCAATCCAAAAACAGCCCCAATAGAGAAATTGAGTGAAAAGTAGGCTGCTCTCTTGAGGGCTCAGGATAAAAACAGCCTTCATATCTCGACAACAAGCCCAAATGAACAAGCACACATCCTCTTTATTTGTTCTTCATCTACACCATCCATCTACATTCGTTACAAAGCAAAAATAGTTTAAGATGTCTATGCAACAATAAACAACGACAAAAAAATTTAGCAACTAACTTATCAACAAATCTCTTTTATACACCCAACATTTTGAACTATAATCATGATTGACATGATACAAACGTCCTACATTGACAGATTGAAAATTAGCAATTTTTTTTGTTTGAGATGTGAACATGGTAAAGAGGGGAAACCCTCAAAAGATATCTTCAATCTTACAATCTTAAAGCAAGTATACATGCGTGCCACTGCAGTTCTTTTCATTACATTTCCTGTTTATTCATTTATCCCAACTATTGCTTCTTATTTACATAACCATAAAACCCCATACTCTGTGATATTACAAGACCCTGTCAAATTCACAACTAAAGTGCTATTGCTTTGGTAATAGAGGGTAATTTCTATCAAAGAAAAACCTACTGAATGTAAAACTCAAACCTACTGAACATGGTAATTTCTAACAAAATACATAACAGATGACAAAGCACTATCTGCTTTGGTACCCAGCTCAAATGACAAAGAAAATAACAAATTATTTGTTTTCAACTGCTAAATACGTTCCCCAAAATCAAATTCAACAACGTCCCAACAATTATTGAGTATTGAGTCATGATTCTAAGCCTTGAGATCAGTAATTATGAAAATAAAATGTACAGAAACCCTAACGATAATTTTCGTCAACAGACCAACTATAAATAAATCAACAAAAAAAAATTGAGTAAAAAGAAGAGATTTTTACCGTGGGAGCCTTGATCTGGGAACCCTAGCACAAGATTTGGGAACGAGAATGAACCCTAGCGCAAGATCTGGGAACCGAAAACCCTAGATCTGAGGCGATCGAAGAGGGAAAATCGAGATGTAACTGGAAATGGCGCGAAGGACCAGCAGCTCGCTGGATTTGGGGCGGGGAACCAGGGCGAGATTTTCCGCCGACGAAGCAGCTCGAGAAATGTCCAGCGAGTGGGGAAATGGGTACGGAAGCGAATATATCATTTTAATAAAGGATGTGTCAGATTTCATGGCAATTTCCTCTCATTTTGAGAGGAAATAGATTTCTATAAAAATGGGGTGTTTTTGACAGTTTTAAGAAAACATTTCTGTAAAGTTTTTTGGAACCAAACACACTTTATAGAAATAGACAGAAAATTTTTATTTACAAAATTACCACTGTCAGATTTTTTGAGAAATGTTTTCTATAAAAACAGCCAACCAAACACCCCCCAAGTTGCACTTATCTTGGAAATGGTATGGGTATATTCCGCTCGTTGGAAGATGATTATCACTAAGCTCACCCACCATTTTTAGACAATTCCCTATCTAGAAGGACAATGATTTGATTTTTCCTGTCATTTACCTTTTCCCTTTTTTGGGTAGAACACATCATAATCACTTTAATTAGTTTGGGGTCCAACTAATGGGTTAGGTTGTGAGATTGTGATCGTAGCTGGAAATGGCAAATGAGTGTTGGGGGAAGGCATTATTGATTAAGACACGGCTTAGCCTGACCGAGTTAGGCCTCGATGTGCAGTTACGTTTGGTGTGGTGTGTGGACTACGGAATCGCATTGGGCTCGAAATTGGGATGACAAGATTGATTGATACCCACAATTCGGTTGCACGGCATTGGGAAGGTGAGGGAGACAATGGGGGAGGGGGAGTCAAAAAGAAATTAATATCTGGACATCAATGGGGGGCGCTTTTTGATAAAACAGCTCCTCTGGGGTCGATGCAGCGTCACTTCTTGCATCATTATACAAATTGCCCGTGCCTTATTATCTTCTTTGCGATGGAACTTGGGTTTTGATGTGGTTGTTATAGTACTACAAAATTCCAATCCTCAACAAATTTTAAAATTTTTGAAGATAGGGTATATTGAAAGAAGCCTTTTAACAGGGTGTCAAGCCAACTCTCGTGTCCAAAGTTCACGAGGCTACAAAACTAAAGCGGGTTTATAAAATGATGTTTGCTAAATTGTTATGTGAGTTCAAATTTAGACTAATGGGTAGGGTGTTCGTGTTGGTTTCGGGTGTAGACCCAAATCTTAGAACAAGCATGCGGAGCGAAGATTTCTCTAAGTTAAGAAACCAGTCGAACTTGATAGTTCAGGCGAATTTGGAAGTTCAGGCGAAGCTCGAAGCCGAGTTCGGGCGAACGTGCAGTTCAGGCGAACTCCAAGTACAAGCGAGCTCTAAGTGCAGGCGAAACAGTTCAGGCGAGCTTGACTATGTTCAGACGAACATAAGTCATACAGGCAAGCTTCGCAGTCAGGCAAACTCGCAGAAAACAGATTCATAATCTGTTTTGACCTAGGGTTTCCCTGTAAATTGGGAACCCTGGCCGCCACTTAAACGCGACTTTTGGTAGAGCGATTCTTGTAGCGATTTTTTTGCGGAAATTTTTGCAGCGCCTTGAGCGGCGATTTTCTAGAGAAAAATCTCGCGCCTTGAGAAATAAATAGAGACTTTTTTTGAGTGATCCCAAGGAGTTTGAGATCATCTCTTGCAAGCTTTGTAACTTTCTTTAATATTCAAAGGAAAATTATTGTGCGACTCCCGAGGACGTAGGCAAGTTGTCGAACCTCGTTAAAATTTTTGGTGCTCTCTCTTCTATTTTTACCTTGCAAAGTTTTTTTTATTTGCTGTGATTTCTTTTTGCCTTCTTTCAACACAAGATCCGGAGGACACGTTCCGCGAGAAGGTTCATTTGACAGGTTATGGATAAAACGAATCCTCCCCAACGGTTTGGCTTGCTAAACATGCTGGCATATAAGGACACTCGCCCGCAAATCCCATTAGACATTGAGAAATTTCGTATGGTGAAGGGAATATTTGACACGCACAACATTTTGGGTGTTCGACCTGATAAATTTCAACTCGCAAAATAAAGTCTAAGGGCCTGTTTGTTTGCACGGAAGTAATTGTGAAGTAGCTGAAGTAAAAGAAGTAGATGCTACTTCTGCCTGTTTGTTTGCACGGAAGTAATTGTGAAGTAGCTGAAGTAAAAGAAGTAGATGCTACTTCTGCTACTTCCAAGCAAAAAAAACGGAAGTAATTGTGAAGTAGCTGAAGTAAAAGAAGTAGATGCTACTTCTGCTACTTCCAAGCAAAAAAATGTGTTTGGTTCTCTGAAAAAGCTACTTCCAATACTTCCATAAATGCTTATGTGGCGCCTACGTGTCATCCTTACTTCCAAAATATTTTTCCAATCCTCAATCCTCAGAAGTAGCTCGGAAGTAGTTGAAATGCATATTAATTATGACATAAATAAATTTTTTTATTAATATTTCCTTTATTAGTTACTTCAACAACTTTTAATTAATAAAATTACTTTCTAATAATATTTTCAAATGTTATCCAAAAAAAAAGTAAATGAAGAGGAATAAGTTCTACTTCCATTACTTCTAAAAATACATGAAACAAACAAAAAAATATTATTTCCACTACTTCCTACTTCATAGCTTTGAAACTTACTTCTATAACCTACTTCTTACTTCTAATACTTCCATTATCCAAACGAAAAGCAAAGAAAGATAAGTTTTAAAAAGAAAAGAAAGATTTTACTTGTTTATTTATTTATTATTGTTATTATCAGTATTTTGCCTTTTCATATGTACGCGGCTTCACAACACAATAAAAATAAGTTCGAAAAGCTCATTAAAGGCTAAAGAATCGAGGTTCTCGTGTATTGTTCTCACTTATTAGTCCCGTGAGTAATTCCAAAAGGGCATAATAGTAATTTTATCGTGAGCATTATAATGAGCCCCACTGCTTGCACGTATAAAGCAGGGGCATTCTGGGAACAAAACCGAAAACACTGGAGGGGACAAAGGAATCTCTGCATTTTAATAAATCCGACCCCCGAAAGCTTTTCTCTTCGCTCATAAAGGGGCGAAGAAGTCTTCCACACGATAACCTCGCCGGCGATATTATGGGAATAATATTTGTAAGGAGCATTTTGGGAACAACTTAAAAGGCCCGTGGTTTGGCGTGTTGTCGGATAAAGAAGAGGCTAATGTGACACTTAATCCTGATTAATTAATGCTTAATTACGTTTTAATGGCGGACAGCTCGTTTCAAAAGATCCCCACAGGGCGGCGGAGCGTGCTGAGGAGATGGGATCCTCTTTGGGAATTGGGAAATTTTTATAGCGGCCCCAATGTTGGATTTTATCATTGTAGTGGCGTTTTAGAACCAATGGGATCCTCTACTCATGCATAGTGTCTCCTAATATTTGCTAATGTATCTTCCCCTTTCATTTTGTGAACAAGTACAAAGTGAAAGGTGGGGTTCACAAAATAAAAAATGAAGACGCATTAGCAAATATTAGGAGACACTATGCATGAGTAGAGGATCCCAATCCGTTTTAGAAAGGGGTCGGTGGTCCATATTGGGCGTTTTTTATTATACAGTGGCTTAATTGCACTTATACCACTATAGTTTTCTCTACTTTACACTTATATACTCTTAACTCTTTTTTGGCAGCACTTATTAAAGTTTGTAATACTTGCACTTAAATACTCTCAGTTATGTAAACGCGGAGATCTTCTTTCGAAAAGTCCCATATGTCACAAACCAAACATACAATTTTTAAAACACTTTATCCCTTAATTTTATTAAATTTACTATTAAAACCGGCATAAAAAATGTTTAAACCTACCCTACTATTATTTTAAAATAGGATTTTAATAGCTTTAACGGTAAAGTTAATAAATATTCAGAGTTGAAATGCTCTAAATCAGCATGTGCATGTCGCATGCGAATTATCAAGGGTAAATTGTCATGTTTGCATAACTGAGGATATTTAAGTATAAATTAAAAGAATTTAGATTATATAATGCTGTCAAAAACAAGTGAGGGCATATGAGTGCAAAGTAGGAAAAACTATAGGGTATGTACGTGCAATTAAGCCTAGCATTTTGAGTTGGTAGTATTTATCACTGTAGGGATCATTTTGCGTAGGTACAGGTTTGATTTGATTTATAGTAATAAACTTAGCTAGGATTTTCGGTAGAAATAACTTATTCTAGTCCAATCTAGAAAGTAGGATTGTGGACAATTATCACGATTGTAATGAATAATCCCTGAAATGTCCTTAAAAAAAAAGAAAGAAACCCCTTGTTCATATATTAGAACGGGCTAAATTGCACTTAAATGCTCTATCATTTTATCAACACTGCACTTAAGTGACGTCTACATTAAATAATCAAATAAATACATCAAAGTATTTACATATCGTCGATGAATGTCTCAAAGTTTGAAAATGTTACACTTTGACGCCCTATTGTTTAACCAATGTCGCATATAAATACCATCATGTTGTAAATGATATTATTTAAATATCCTGAAGTTTTTAAAAGTTACATTTTAGTATCCTATATTATGTGATGTTATTGGATATATAGAAAAATTGGATTTTTTTTTTAAATTTGGGAAATTTATTTGTAATATTTAAATATTTTAAAGCTTTTATTTGCTCGTTTTTTAAATCGAAAGTGCTGAAATGCGATGTTCGTGAGACAGGGCATTTTAAGTACAATTTAGCCATTAGAATGCTTTCCTTAGAGCATCTCCAATAGTTTCTCTAAAATTTTCTCCAAAATGGGGAAGCAAAAGTCATATTCTCCAAATTATTTTTACACCAACTCCAACAACTTCACCATTTTGAAGAATCCCTTTTTTCCTCCAAAGATTTGGAGAATGCTACAGATTTGGGGAAGCTTCCCTATTTTTTTTCATCCATCCCTATTTTGGGGAATGAGATGAGGAATCTGTTGGATCAAAAACCTAACTATATTCTCTAAAAATGAGAAATGGGGAAGCTGTTGGAGATGCTCTTAAGTTTTGCAACTCTTTAACAATTTTAATAAAAATTATAATCATGCCGTACAATTGATTGAAAGAGCCTTTGCGTTCAACTGTTTGCTTTCCCCCTTCCTTAAAAAGAAGAGCATTAAAAATTTCATCTACTCCCCATAAAGTTTTTGTCTGGCTTATGAGGGGAAAAATGAAGTGCAGGATCCATGAAATGATGCAGTGAATCTGAACTCACGGAATTATAAAAAGATCTTACTGAGCTGTGTTTTCCATGAACGAGAAAAAGATGCATTGAACCAAAAGTCAAAAGAGATATTATGAGGTTCTCAAGAAAGATTGCAAACAATTTAAGCATTTGAATTCGTTCATAGAAATAGATTAGCTGTTCAACGAAGAAATTAAGCAGTACCTTTTAGGTTCTAATTACTACTCCTTCTAGGTGCTAGTATAGACTAGTCGCTAGAAGAAATGTAACAAGATGGAATTAGGGGCAGTTTGGAAAGATGTTTTTTAGGGGGAAAGGGCTGAAAACCCTACCAAAAATATAATTTTTGGCAGGTTTTCCACCCAAATCGCCTCTTTTGGGTGGAAACCCTACCAAAAGTGTAATTTTTTAGAGGCGATTTGGGTGGAAAGCCTGTCAAAAGCTACACTTTTGGCGGACTTTCCCCCTCCCCAAATCGCAAACAAACAGCCCCTTACTGTATGAATAAATTTTTAATATTTTATGCTTTTCCTTCACTTAGGGGCTGTTTGGATGCCTTCAGGAAACTAGAGTATTTATGACACAAAATAAAAAGTGGTTATCCACCTCACCACTTTTCATTTGAGTGTTTACATTGTTTGGTTAGGAATCTTTGTGAATCCTAAAATAATAGTATTACATTGTTTGGATAGTATAATGTAAACTAGAGTATTTATGACATAAAATGGAAAGTGATTATCCATCTCACCACTTTCTACAAGGTTTTGACTTTTTTATTATTTTTTGGACACATTTATGACATTGTGTCAGTTTTCCAACAAAATTACTCATAATTTTGGTGATTTTGCTTTCGGTGACACCTCATCAAAAGGTGTAAACTTTTCATGTAAAAGAAAATTTAAACAAATAATGTAAAGTGATGAAAGCTGACATTGAGACCCACTTTTTTACACTTTCTATCCTTTTACATGGTAAAAACATACAACCAAACAACCCCTTACATTTTTTTAAGGGAAAATTGCTTGAAGGAACTAAAAGAAGTTAGGCTATGCATCATTCTCCCCCAGCTAGAGTCAACCTTTTGTAAGCTCTTTGACCCAAGTTTTCATGCTAAAACACCCCTACCCCAACATTATATATGTACTTTATAGTGTATTTTTAAGTATTGCCCATTTTACCCTTTTGTACCCATTTGTGAAAGGTGTAAAGTATTTTATCTCATTGGCCAGCATATCATGTCATCATGAAGTTGGTGGTCACTTCCGATTGGGGTTATGGCTGGAGAGGTCTTTTGGAGGGAAATAGAAAATTGGAGAGAAACCTACTAAGTTCCCTCCAAAATAATGTCTCATCTCAATTTATATATTCTTCCCTCTTTAGATCTACTCATAAGACCTTCAACAACCAAAATATTCTTAACTTTTTCCTCTTAACTTCTTCAACAACCAAAATGGAAGATTCTTTAATGTGTGTGATTTCATTTAACACTAATGCAACCCTCATTAAAGTCAAATTTGCAACAAGTTATATGTGTTTGTCTAATACTTCCACTCAATCAAAGGTACATTATTACCCCCAAAATACAAAAGATATTCTAGATCATCAATGTATAACTTCAATCACAACTTCTTCTATTCACGACCTTCGCATATGATTTGAGCAGCGATTCTATTCATGACCTTCGCATATGATTTGAGCAGCGAGTCCTGCCTGTAACATCTCAGACTCCCTTTGCAAGGCTTCAATATTCATTTCCTCCCTTCCTTCGGGGATTGCCTTGATGAAAAAATAAGCATGTATGCCACAATCATATCTGTAAAAATATCACATAACACTTAACAACAGCACATGTAACTGGCAACAAAAATATATCACACAGAATGTACAAATATCACATAACATCAGCATAAGTCACACATAATACCGAAATGTCACATAACATCAGCATAAGTCACACATAATACCAAAATGTCACATAAATGCATCATAAGTCACACAACATACCAAAATATCACATAACATCAGCATAAGTCATACATAATACCAAAATGTCACATAAATTTAGCATAAGTCACATAACTAACCAAAATATCACATAACATCAGCATAAGTCACACATATTACCAAAATGTTACATAACAATGTGAATGTATCACCCAGAATGTCACTATGTCACATGAAATCAACATATGTGACGTAAGCAAGTATCACATGTATTAATAAACTGGTAAGTATAAGAAACTTACGAGCCTTTTTGCGTTCGACAAGGAACTTCTTCATATTCGAATGCTCTGAATGTCGACGCCTGGTCGTATCCACTCACCATCCTAACTAAAAATAGTTGGATGGTCAACATGTCTCTAGCCCATGCCTCGTAGTCAGCAGAGCTGTAATGTCTGTATTTTTTGCCCCAAATTAACCTCAAAGACATGCCAATGATCAACGTGATATATCGAAATTATCAAAACATCCTTCCCGCATCTATATGCTTCTTTATATAATTTTTATAGATATTTTTCTCAACCAAATTTGAAGCTGTTAGCAACCAAATCTTTAGAAAAAAGAAAAGAAAATAAGCGGAAGAAAGTCAAATAACATATAAATGCAATACAACTCCAAAAAGTATTATGAACGACATTGCTCACACTAAAATATGATGTGACAATAGCAAATTTACTTTCCCGGTCAGCATTTTCTGGCAGCTTGAGCCATTTATAAAGTTTTGCAACTAGTGCTTCAACGGTCTAACGATTGCAAATATAATAAATCATGTAAATATAAAAAACTTGAGTAACACCGCAATTTAAATAAAAACTAACCTCATCCTTTAATCTTCCACCACTTATAAAAAAAAGCATATCATATCTGCTAATAGTTTGGTTTTCAACCTCGTAAACAGTCCTCCTACAAAATGTAGAAGACAATCAATGTATAAGTGACATATTCAACTCAACACATAAATGTCACAGGAAAACACTAAATGCCACAGAAAACAGTAATGATCACATTTTGCATGTGTGTATGTCATAATAATAATGTAACTATCATAGACCAAATATAAATATCACAGAATAACACATATAAGTGACAAGAAACCTCTAACTAACAGACACTGCATGAAGATATCACAAAAAACTTGCACATGTTAATGAGTAAATAAGATCTTAATGACTAAATGTAAATATTATAGAAAAACACGTAAATGCATGCATATACCTAAAAACTTATTCATAAATAACTACTTAATACTTACTTGTCAACTTTTAATGTTAGAAAATATTGAAGCCACTTGTTTTTATCATTCGATACATCAGGAACGTCCTGAATAGTGAAATTATGATAAAATCCTTCGTCGACTGTTCCTGGGAGCCTGATATCAAAGTCTTGCGAAGAAGAAATGCCCATATTCAACATCCCCAATAATTTTTTTCTTCTTTGGTTTTTTCCCTTCTCCATAACTCTTCCACGGATGTTCTCATACCCTCATGTGAAATTGCAAGTGGCTTCTCCTTATCTTTCTCCCCCTTATCGTCATCATCTTTCACCACAACGACAACTTTCTTCCCTTTCATTTTTTCTTAGGCATTTCTATTTGGAATGAAGATTCTTAAAACTTGGACTTCTTTGTTGTTCTCTGGCTCTTTGCCCATAGCCCCTGAACAAATTCTTTCAACGTATCATCACTTTCCTCCCTCCTCTTCCTTCCCTTCTTCTTTTTAGTAACTTTCTCACTTACTTTCACTTCTTTAGGCTATATAAAGATCACAGTTAATGAGTATATATCACAGAAATAGGATATGAGATAATGTCACATGAGAAATTCATGTATCACAAATTATAAGCAAATATCACAGATAAACTGTTTAAGTTACAAAAGTAGACTAAATATCATAAAACACGTATGAATGTCACAATAGATAGTTAACTGTCATAAATAATCGAGAACTATCACAAGTAAGGTATAAATATCACAGATAATAAGAAAATATCACATGTTAAGTAAATTCTTAAATGTCACAGAGTATAAGCAATTCCCACATGATTTACATAAGAGTTACCTCCTTAAGTTCAATACCCATGTCTTGGCCTTGATCATCTTCTTTCTCTGCCTCATCTTTTCTCTCTATTTGAGGATGCATAAATGTTAAAACAATAACCAATTTTGTTCAACAAATCATGTCACAATATCTTTTTCCCTCATGTGAAATAGAAAATAAGTTCTTACCTCATCTTTTTTTCCCTTCCATATTTCTGTTCGGCAAATCTTTTCCCAGTCTCGGCCTTAATGGTCATCATATCAACGCCTCAAGCAACAAATTCTTGCTCATAGGCTTCATTCAACATCACCAACTTCTCATAAGCTCCGGTCTGCATTAACAATTAACTTTCAGTGAGGAAATCTCACAAATAAGAAGACCACGCATAATGTCACTAACATTACATCTTTTTTGACTCTTTTCTTTCTCAAAGATTTTTCAGAGTCAACTTCCTCCTCTCTTTTAGCCTTCATCTTTGTAGGCTCTTGCTTTATCTTCTCATGGACATATCGTGGCATATCTTGCTCCGATAAGATGTAGATTGCGGCTTTCGATTTCTTTGTAATGGTTGTAGTGCACAACAAACCCACCTTCTTACCCCTCCAATGTCCAATTTGTCATTGGTGGCTTGGAATCATCGACTCTGATTGGCTCCTTGATGTTTGTAATCTCATAGCACCATAGCTTAAAAAAGCAACATTCAAACAATAAAGTATCACAAATTAGATACAAATGTCACATGTAAATGACAATAATCACATATAAGAAGATAATATCACATATTAACTATAAATGTCACATAACATGGACAAATGTCACATATCATTATCATATATCACATGTAGAAGACACTTATCACATAAACACATATTAACTATAAATATCACAATTAAATAATGTATAGCAAGGACAAATATCACATATAGGGCACAAATATCATATATTAGTGTGATATATCATATTTAAATGGCAATAATCACATATAACAAGATAATATCACATATAAACTACAAATAAATATCAAACTTAAACAATACATATCAGGGATAAAATGTCACATATGGGGCACAAAAGTCACATATACGTAACGTATATCACATTTAAAAGACAATAATCACATAAAAGGGGATAATATCGCATATTAACTATAAATATCATAATTAAACAATGCATAGTAAGGACAAATATCACATATGGGGCACAAACGTCATATTAGTGTGATATATCATATGTAAATGGCAATGATCACAGATAAGGTGCAAATACAACATATTACTTATAAATAACACATATAACTCACCTATAGTAAGGGAGCGCAGCCGTTAAGATATGTCTGCCCCTTTATCGCTATCTTCGTAGCATTGAAAGAGTCCCGCAATTCATTGTAGATGATCGTCGCCCATGGTAAATGATCAACCAAATCTATCCAAGCCATATATTTGAACATATGTCGTGGTGCATTCATTCTAGTGGTTGGAGGCCATATCATTGTGAGTTGATAGAGGATTTGAAGCATAACAAAATTTAAAACATCCGATTTCTTTTTTGACTGAACCAATTTATCCAATAAGGCCTCTAGGTAGTCTCGACCACTCTTGTATTGTGATTGTTGCTTGTTGTTGAAGTATGTGGTCCATATTCTATTCGCCGTAACGCGATTCCCTTCCGGTTTCTCTCCTTCATCATTAAATCGGGTATGTTTAAGCACCCAATTTACATCAAACATGTAGGCTTGTTTAATCCATGTTTGGCTATCCTTGAAAAAAAACTTTTCCATGGCTAAATCTAGATGATCTAGCAGTAGCATGATTGTGGCTTTATCGGATGAATTGCTCCAAAAACTAACATAGTTTGAAATTGGAGGATCCATAAGCCTTCCAATGTTCAGCCCTCATTCGTGGAACAATTCATCCATGAATTGACAATATCCACGTATATTGCAACAAATTCTGATATCACACTTACTGTAAAACATAATACAAGAGATACTAAATCTACTTAGGGTTATAATGCAGATAAATTCACAATTTCAAACAAATTAAATGAACAAATACGAATAATTCAGTTGATACTTACATCACAGGCTTTGTTGTAGCTGATTCATATGACTGAGATGATGAATTCGCCATCATGTGTTTTCAGCAGCGAGTGTTACTGTTCGGTGAAGAAGAGGGACGACGAACTTGCATTCGGCGGGGGGTCCTCGTTTGCGGATGACGACGTAGTAGTTTGACGACGAGCAGGCAAGCGGACGACAAACGGATGAGCGGGCGACGAGCGGACTAGCGGCTGCGCGAATACCACGATTTGAGAGTCAACGAAGACGATTCAAAGGAGAGTCGCCGAAGATGAAGACAAAGACGACAAGCAGAGGCGGTCTTGAGAGGAAGAGGGTTTATGTATAAGGGCTAGGGGCGGTCTTCGATGAAGCAGACAAAGACGAAGACGAAGACGAAGAAAACGACGATGAAGTCGACGAAGACGCTACAAAGGGTTGTTGTCGTCGGCGGTCTTGAGAGGAAGAGGGTTTCGAAACTAAGAAATTAGGTTGCAGACGACGAGGGTTTCGGAAAAAGCGTTCAGAAAGGGATTGTGGGAATAATACACTTTCAGTTTTAAATTGGGAAAGGGTAATTTGGGAATGCCTTCATTGGGTAGTGGGTATGTACACTGTTTGGGGGGTTAGTTGCACTTATTTTTCTGTATAAGGGCTTGGGGGTTATGGTTTTTGGGCTGAGAAGGAGGATGCATAGCCTAATTTTTTTTAGTTTCTCCAAGCAATTTTTCCTTTTTTTAATATTAATTGAATCAAGTACCATAGTTTTTGGCTTAATTGCCCTTAAATGACCTATAGTTCATACGACCTTGCACTTAAGTGACATCTTCCCTAAAAAAAAGGAAAAGACCTAAAGTATTTAGTTTTTGCAGATAAATGTCCCAAAGTTTAGAAATGTTATACATTAGTGCCTTCTTGTTTACCCAATGTTGATATAAATGTCCGAAAGCTTGTAAATAACGTCACTTAAATACCACAAAGCTTACAAGAGTATCGCTTTAGTACCCTCTATTATGTGACGTAAAGAAAAGATAACACCGTCTATTTTTAACTATGATGTATTCATCAGCAACACGTAAAAACTCTTGATTTTTTTTGATTTGAAACTATAGGTCATTTAAGGGCAATTAAGCCTTTTTTTTTGTCAATCTTTCTTTAAGGTAAACTATATAGTCATGTCAAAACTAATAAAATAAAGGGAAAAATGCTTCCAGCCCCCAAAAGCCAAGTGAACATGCTTCCCACCCCCAGGACTTGGTCAATGGGCGTTTTACCCCTAAAAATAAAGAATCTGTTCTCTGAGCCCCCAAAACACAAAACCCAAGACATTAAAACATGTGAAGACCATAATACCCTTCTCTCTCTCTTTCTTTTTTTATTAAAATATGATGGGGATTATTTTATTATTTTTATTTTCTCTCTCTCTTTATTATGATGTACCAAGAGGATAGTTGAAATGATTGATGATGATTATTTTATTATTTTCATTTTTTCTTATTTTCGTTGTTTGTATTGGGAGGTTGTTAAAGTTACGAGTTGATTGTTAAGGTTACGGGTTGGTTGTTAAGGTTAAGGGTTTGTTGTTAAGGTTATGAATCCTCTCTCTCTCTCTTTCTTTTTTTATTAAAATATGATGGAGATTATTTTATTATTTTTGTTTTCTCTATCTCTTTATCATGATGTACCAAGAGGATAGTTGAAATGATTGATGAGGATTATTTTATTATTTTCGTTTTTTATTATTTTGGTTGTTTGTTTTGGGAGGTTGTTAAAGTTACGGGTTGATTGTTAAGGTTACGGGTTGGTTGTTAAGGTTAAGGGTTTGTTGTGGTTATGAATCCTCTCTCTCTCTCTTTCTTTTTTTATTAAAATATGATGGGGATTATTTTATTATTTTTGTTTTCTCTCTCTCTTTATCATGATGTACCAAGAGGATAGTTGAAATGATTGATGAGGATTATTTTATTATTTTTGTTTTTTATTATTTTGGTTGTTTGTATTGGGAGGTTGTTAAAGTTACGGGTTGATTGTTAAGGTTACGGGTTGGTTGTTAAGGTTAAGGGTTTGTTGTTAAGGTTATGAATCCTCTCTCTCTCTCTTTCTTTTTTTATTAAAATATGATGGGGATTATTTTATTATTTTTGTTTTCTCTCTCTCTTTATCATGATGTACCAAGAGGATAGTTGAAATGATTGATGATGATTATTTTATTATTTTCGTTTTTTATTATTTTGGTTGTTTGTATTGGGAGGTTGTTAAAGTTACGGGTTGATTGTTAAGGTTACGGGTTGGTTGTTAAGGTTAAGGGTTTGTTGTTAAGGTTGTGGATTTGTTGTGTAGGTTACGGATTTATTGTTAAGGTTACGGGTTTAATTGTTAAGGTTACGGGTTTAATTGTTAGGGTTACCTATCTAAAGATCCTCTTGGTACATCATGATAAAGAGAGAGAGAGAGAGAGAAATAATAAAATAATCCTCATCATATTTTAATAAAAAAAGAAAGAGAGAGAGAAGGGTATTATGGTCTTCACATGTTTTAATGTCTTGGGTTTTGTGTTTTGGGGGCTCAGAGAACAAAATCTTTATTTTTAGGGGTAAAACACCCATTGACCAAGTCTTGGGGGTGGGAAGCACGTTCATTTGGCTTTTGGGGGCTGGAAGCATTTTTCCCTAAAATAAATCCTTCAAAAAAATGTTAACACTTTAATCTTAAACTTTCAGGTTTTTTTAAAAGCATTAACACTTACTTATCAATTCTGGATTTTGAGCTCAGAAATGGACAGAAAAAAAAAATGTGAAAATTGATATGTTTCTTAATTTTCATGGAATTCATTTCCTAGTGACGGACGACTGTGTAAGGTCTTAAAAGATTATTAGTAATATGTCTAAAGTATCTCTTCACGTGAAAGTAGATGAAAATATGCTTCACTCCAAGACGAATTAGTACAAATAAAATTACTTAATAAGAGATGGGGCTTAATTCTACATAATTTTTTGATGATTTAATTGGGTATTTATTACCGCGGGCGCCCGCTGTTTACACAAGCCGTTTAGTTTGACAAAATGTGAGTTATTTACAATGTGGACATCTAATTAGTGAACACTTTTAGTACGTTACTTTAGATTATTTCCTAATTTATTGTTCACGGATGTAATTAGATCAAGATATTAATCAAGCACATCTTCGTAATTAGTTATGCACTTATGCTCATTAAATTTGAATCTTCGTTCGTAGAGCGCAGTTGAGAGGACCCATGTAGAAAATGAGGTGTGTCCATAACGTTCAGTCCAAAAGGGAATATGTACGTTAACACATGCATATAACTAGCTTAGGTAGAATTAAAACTTCTTTAAACCAAATATTCCAATTTATAGTCTCTATAAATGATAATCATGCATATTTAATCATAGAGCACTTTGTACATATTTAGATAAGCAAATTAATGAGGAATATAGCTTATTAAACATATATATCACCTCACGTTTAACTTCTAAATTACATTAAGGGATCCATGGGAACATGAAGATTGCCACAGTCTCGTGCCATCAATGATCTCTTAACCTAGTGATTAGGACAAGGTTTTATGTCTCCGTGTGTTTGTTTCAAAATTATTCTCATACCTTGACAAATTCAAACACATGCGTGCATTTAGGATCACGAGATCTGAAAATTTTGAATGGGGATAGTTCAAAGAATGTTGAGATGTTCTAAATGCTCAATTGTTTTAAAAAAAATTGATAAGACGCGTTATTAATTATTTGTACACACCGGATAAGCTGATGTGTATTTTTGACATGTTATTGATTTTATTTGTCACGTAAGCGTTTAGATAAATAGAAATTATGTGTGGTCACCTGATGATTCGGTTCCAACATCACCGTCGGCGGCGAGCAATTAGAGCTACGCTGACGAAAACCAATCTGCATTAATATCTTATTGTAGCCGGTCCGAATAATATCTTGCTGTCAAACATGGGATACAAAATTAGCTAAATTAATATAATAGGGCTACAAATGGGCCACATTCTTATCGAACCATAGTCATCCGTGGCCCATTTAGAGCTTGAGTTTCAACAATGCTCGAATCTACTCCTCCATACATACAAACAGGAGAACCCAATATTCACCATTCATGCTACAGTAATACTACAGTAATATTTACTACAGAAAGCCCGAATGGATACTGTGAATCATTTGAAAAAAAACTGTAGCACAAGGGAATATTATAGCAGAGGCGGGATACTGTAACATGCCAAAAGAATAAAAAAATATGTAGTAGTTTGAACCAGGATTAATGTAGGGGAAAAAAATATGCCGTGCTTTGCACGGTGTTCATACTAGTACATTTTGGAAATATAACATACTATAGTATAGTAGAGATAGGTATAAGAAATTAATGAATATCAAAATATTACTCCTTCGGTTAAAAAATATTTCTGTTTAAATCTTACTTAGTATATTGGCACGTAAGATTTAACTTATATCTAAATAGCTCTAGGTCATTTTATAATTATTTAATGTGTATTTGTAATATTTCTAGTAACAAATGCATGCCCTTAATGCACGTGATGAAAATAATCTACTCCTCTATACTTAAAGGAAAATCCATCCAAAGAATTATTTAATGTGCATTTGTAGTATTTCTAGTAACAAATGCATGCACACTGTAGCATGAACAATAAATCAATGCTAGTACTCTGTGCTGGAAGTTACTGTTTATATTACAGTAATTTACTGTAGCATAAACAGTAAATAAAATATGCTCCTCCATACTTAAAGTTACCATTTATGTTACAATATTTACTGTATCATAAACAATAAATCAAATCAAAATGTATTAAAACTTGGATCATTATTTAAGTATAAAGGGGTAGATTTGATTTCTAATTTTAAGCATATAATAATTAAATTAAATGTATTAAAACTTAGAGGGAGAAAAGTTTAAAACACAATGCTTAAAAAATAAGGGGCCGTGCTTTGCACGTGGTACATATTAGTTAGAATTTATTAAAAAAATGTAAATCTTTTATGCATCTAAAAAATTATTTTTATATTCTTCATTTTAGTAAGAGGGGTTGCATTGAGATTTAAATTTATAAAATAAATTATTGATCATTATTTATGATATGCTACTATGCAGCTTATATTGTGTCATATTTTTATTTAACTATATGATTTTTTAAAAGTCAAGCATAAAATCTAAATTTTGAAAAGGAGAGGGAGTAATGAAATCTTCTAGAAAGAGAGGAATAAAATTTAAATTTAAAATAGAGAAGGAAGAAACTGAAATTTAAAAGTAATGAAATCTTCTAGGAAGGAGAGGAAAGGAGGAAGAGTTGAAACCCACATCAATAAGATATTGACAAATGACCAAATTGCCATTATCTTTTACTAAAATGACCCTCTGTTCTTTGACAATTGGAAGGAATAAATACTTATTCATCCCCTTTTGCCTACCCTCACAATATTCGATCAAAAAGTTCGCGAGGTTATGTGAAATTTACCCTTAAAAAATTGAACCTGATATATTATTTGTTGCGTTTATGAATATAGAAGATGTAAATACTTGTGTAAGTTTAAATCAAGTTCTGCTAATGTGCGATGTTAATATTCTCTAAGACTCTACAATTATATCATTTTCATGTGACAGTTGGTGGAAACTCAATTTGTGTTTAAATTTATACATAATTTAAGTATATTTTGTAGCTCATAGGATAAAATTACGTTAAAGTCATCAATTATACTCATTTTAGTAAATATTCCTTAACAAATGCACTTCGGTGATATGACTACATTCTTGCACAAAGATTTGTTTAGATAATATCTCGTCAAAACCAAGACAACAATACTTTAGTACCTTAAAAATCGTCTTTAATCCAATATATATGGTTAGATGCAGAAAGAGAGCGTCTGCAAAATAAATCCACGCCAAGAACATATCGGGATATATCACCAAGGTGAGGACACATATTTTGTTGGTGTAAGTGGTTAAATCTGGAATAAAACAGATAAATCTGTTAGAAAGTTGAAGTGCTATATTTTTAAAACTTTTTCAAGTTTAGCTCTTGCGCGTTTATGAAACGCTGTGCTTAAAGCAATATTTGGCCTATTCCGGTACAAGGATCCCAATGGCAAACTGCTTTCAGGAACAGCAGTACGGTACACTGGTTGGCACCAACCAAGTACCGTCAAGATCTCCTAGATCTATAAGACCTTTCGGTCAAGGCATTGATCTCCTCGATCTGTTAAACCTTTCGTTTCAAAACTTTTCGGTTCAGGCAAAGATCTCCTCGTTTCGTTCAAAAACCTTTCAGATCAGAAAAAGATCTTTCGATCTGTAAAATTTTTTGGTTCAGACAAAGATCTTTCGATCTGTAACACTTTTCGGTTCAGAGCTATGTTCCTTTCGGGCACAGACTAAAGTTTCCACGCTTTCAGACTCTGCAGCAGCAGCACAACAACACAAAATACTTGTGTGTTTTTCGTATCTCTTTTTTTCTTGTGTGTCCAAGAGTTCCCCAAGAGGCACTATATATATGCTTCTATGATCAGCTCAAAGGTCACCTACATTTAATTTGATTGTTACAAACATAATGATAATTATGACAATCATATTTGTAAGAGCAAATAACATAAATGCTGTAACTGTTGCATGTAGTAACGTCTGAATGCGAATGTCGCGTTCCCTCTTGTGAACGCGAGTGTCGCACCCTCATGCGAACGCGAAGGTCGTCCGCATGCTGGGAGGCAGTCCTACATTGCAGCCTGCATGGCACTAAAGGGTGTCACCTAGCCCTAATGCCTCTGTGCAAAGTGCATAGTACGCCTAACAAAGCGCCATTTAGCACCTCAGCCCGATTAGCCCCGATCCCCGGCCCGTTGGCCCGACCCACGAGCCACCGAGCCCACGATCCACGACCCATTAGAATATATGAGGGATTAATTAAATAAAAATAATTCTCAGCTTGCCGTTGGCAAGCCTCGAACACAGGACCTCTAAGATATCAAAGCTTTAACTTTTCGCTACGCTACTAAGAATTTCTGAAAAATACCAGTAGTTAATAAATATATAGTTTGAAAACTTATTTTTGGAAAGCGATTTTGACCCAAAAAATATCCAACAACCCCCCCCCCCCCCCCCC